>NC_056743.1:641487481-641649981 GCF_019279795.1 Protopterus annectens
GCGTGATATTAGAGTTGGAGTTGCAAGGGCATAGCCAGGATGTTTTTAGGTGTGCTTTTAGTAAAGTTTTGAAGTGGGTGCATGATGGTATGGAGGTAACTGTGGGTGGGAGGGAGTTCCATAATTTGGCTGTGGTGCAAGAGAATAGTGCTTCACCAGGAGAGTTATTAACTTTAGTGATCGGCAAGTGATTTTTGTTGCTGGATCTTAGTGGTCTGGTGGTGTGATAGGGTTGGAGTAGATTGTGAAGGGATGGAACATTTAGTGGATGGTTTACTAGTTTGTGGGCGAGTGAGAGTTGATACCATTGAAGGTGAGGGAGTTCAAGCCAGCCCAGTTCAGCAAGTGAGAGACGGTGGTGACTACGGTAGGATGCCCCTGTGGCGAATTTGGCAATTTTGTTGTTGCAGGTCTCTAGCTTGTTTATATCGCATTGCCATAGGTTGGTATATATTAGAGAGGCATAAAGTAGGGTGGAGATAAGGTGGGATTTGCTATTGAAATCTTTGCTGCTTTGGTGAGAAGTTGCTTATTTCTGTATAACGCACCTAGTTTTTTGTGGACTTTTTTTATGGTCATGGATATGTGAATGTCAAATTTTATATTATTGTCTATTTCTACTCCTAGCAATTTGGTGTGTTCAGTTGGGTATATAGTGGTGTTGTCTTTTGCTGTGATGTTAAAGTGAGAGCTGTTTTGAGTATGTTTGGTGGGTTGGAAGATGAGTAGTTTAGTTTTGTTTGGGTTGAGTATTAATTGGGCATCAGATAACCAAGTTTCAACAGAGGAAAAGGCTTCCTGTGTGACTTTTTGCAGTTTGGGTAGGGACTGGGCTGAGCAGATGATGGTTGAGTCATCTGCGTATTGTATGTGTGCGCCATGTTTGGTGGCAGAGGCTAGATTATTGGTGAAAACAGAGAAGAGTAGGGGTCCAAGGATGGATCCTTGGGGAACCTCTATGTAGACAGGTAGTTGGGGAGACATGTCATTCTGGCATACAACAGATTATTGGCGGTCAGACAGGTAACTCTGAAACCAATTGGTGGCTGATTGAGAGAAGGATAGGTTATTGAGGACAGAGATGAGTTGTTTGTGTGGGACCATGTCAAATGCTTTAGATAGGTCTAGGAAAGTAGCAGAGGAGAGATAGCCATTGTTTTTATGCTGAAGGATAGTGTTAGTAAAGGAGAGTAAGGCAGTGGTGGTGCTATGGTTTGGTCGAAAACCATGCTGAGTATTGGAAAGGAGGTTGTTAGTAAGGGGGTAGTCTGAGACCTGAGAGTGTATCCATCTCTCTAGTATTTTGGAGAGTGAAGAGAGAATAGTTATGGGGCAGTAACTGGTTAGTTCTGTGGAGGGACCGACTTTGTGGAGGGGAATTATATGTGATACTTTCCACAGTGTGGGAACATAACTTTCTGACAGAGATTGGTTAATCAAGATGGATACTGGGTAGGCCAGAGCATCAGCTGCGATTTGTAGGTATTCACTTGTGAGGTTGTCTGCTGCTAATTTGGTGGGCTTAAGTTTAGTTAAGAGTTTTTTTATGTGGAGGTAGGTACAGGAGAAAAAGAGAAGGCAGTGGGGAGATTACTAGTTGAAGGTGTGGGTTGGGGGGGAGGGGGGTTGTTTTTTAGCTAGTGATAGTATGGTTTGTGTGAAGTGTTTGTTGAATGAGGTAGCATTATTTTCGGAGGAGTGAGGGATGTTAAGAGGAGGGGTACTGACTTTATCTGGGTGGAGGATGGAGTTTATGGAGGACCAGAATTGTTTGGGGTTGTGTTGGGAGGAGTCTAGGGCAGACTGGTAGTATTGGAATTTGTCCTGTTTTATTAGCTTTTTGACTCTATTACGTAGTTCTAGGAATTTCTGTCTAGTTGAGGGGGTTTTGGTTTTGCGCCAGTGCTCCCAGGCTTTATCCCTGTTTTTCATTTCTGACTTAGTGGTTTTCTGTAGCCATGGGGAGGGTTGTGCTTTGGTTCTGGAAAGTCTTATGGGGGCATGGTAATTAAGGATGCCCAGGAAAGTAGTATTAAAAAATTCAACTGCGTCGTCAAGACTGAGGTACTTTAGAGGATGCCAGTTACATTCTTTGAGGGATAAGATGAATGAGAGTGGGTAAAAGTTTAGTTTTTTACTTATTTGACGGTAGATGACAGGTTTAGCTTGGTATAGGTATTTTTTGGGTAGGAATGTTGGGGAGTGATCACTGAGGCTATCTGATAAGCAGCCTGTTATATATGACTGGGGGCTCTTACTGACTAGTATCCAATCCAGGGTAGTGTGCATGCTGGAGTTTTTATTTATCCTGGTTGGCGACTGGACTAGTTGGGTGAAGCCATGAAGTTTACATGATGGGTTGGATGGTTGCCAGAACAGGTTTGCCAATCAATATTGAAATCACCTAAAATTATAGTTTCTTGGGGGAGATGGTGGGTAGACCAGCTGAGGAGGTTTTCTAGTGGAGGGATGTTCTGGCCAGGTGGGAAGTATCATCCAATTATGTTGATGGTTTTGTTTTGGTTTATTTTGAGGTTGGTATATATTATTTCTTCATTGCCTATTTGTGGAGCTGATGATTTTAAGATCTGGATGTTTAGCTGCTGTTTAAACATTATAGCTACACTGCCTCCTTTCTTGTTTAGTCGGTTTACTCTTAGTATGCCGTAACTGGTAGGGAGTATTTGCTCACTAGTAATGTGAGGTTTTAGCCAGGTTTCTGTCGGGATGACTATATCTGGAGAGTACAAGTCTATGGTGGCATGGAGTTCATGGACTTTCTTGGATATACTTCTAATATTTATGCTTAGTAGAAGGAAGTCACTTGGCTTTCTATTGGCTGTGATATGGGAGAAGTTGTGGTTTCTAGTCTGATTATGAGGATTGGGGTTGGAGATGGTAGGGCCAGGGTTGGGATGGATGTCTCCACTTTAGCTGTTTGCAGACAGTTCAGACCCGGACTGTGCTTTTCTTATAAGAATGATAAAGGTGGTACCGCAGTTGAATACTTAAGAGTGATGTTAGGTTCAAAGTTAACTTTAGCTGTCTGCAGACAGCTCAGACCCGGACTGCGCTTTTCTTATAATGATAGTTTTGATATGCACGAGGTTATTAGTTTTCTCAGTTTTTGAATGTGTTTGATTATTAGGGAAACTTTATAATTGTGCTCTGTGGGTAATAGGCATGGTAGGAGGGTTACTATGTTAAGTTGTAGGGATGCTTTATGCTTGAGTAATATAGTTGGTAGAATACGTGAGGGGTGCACAGGGATAGTTCTTGAGGTGGTGGGAGGGGAGCTGAGTGAGGGTCAGACATAAGTGGTGGTGTGAGTAGTAGTACAGTGGTAGTGGTTGAGTGGGGGAATGATGGAGCTTTGGTAGGATGTAAGATATGCAAGGAGAGTGCATGCAGTGAGCACACGTAAGGTATGCTTGTACATGTTAGTTGAGGAGGTGTGATAGTAGTGGGAAGATGGAGGAGATAGTTTTGGGTTAGTACTATGGTTGGCTATTGGAAAGATGGGAGGGGTTTGTGACTGTAATAAAGGTAGGACCACTGGGGGTGGGAGGAAATAGGGGGCAGGGTGGGGAGCGGAGCGGGTAGGGACCCTGTTAGTAGCTCTTATGAGGGGCTGGAAACAATCAGGTAACAGAGTAAACTGGTAAATGAACATATGATAGTGACAAAGGGTGGTTGTCATTTTAAAAATGGTGCCTGCCACAGGTAATATTTATTAACTTTGGGATTGGCTTAAGGTAATAAACAGGGAAGGGGGAGGGGGAGAACAAGGGTGTGAGCAGGCAGTTATTTTGTACTGCTGCTAATGAGCCAAAGCAAAGACAAGTTTGTGTTTAAGAAACAATCAGAATTGACCAAGGACTGCTCTGAAACTGTAAGTAATTTCTTAACCATTTCTCAGGTGGAAAAACAGGATAACCTTGTATCAGTAGGCTACTGTGGTCTCAGTTAAAATTAGCAAACACACAGTATTGATCAGTTATGGATACTATTTGCTAACAAAAGGGAATAAGAGAGAAAGTGGAAGATGAGTGTGTGTGTGTGGGGGGGGGGGGGGCTGCTTACAAGCCAAAGCAGAGTGCTCTCCAGAGGAAAAATGAATATTGGCTCAAACAGGTAGACACATACTCAAAGTTAGCTTTAGCTGTCTGCAGACAGTTCAGACCCGGACTGCACTTTTCTTATAAGAATGATAAAGGTGGTACTGCAGTTGAATACTTAAGAGTGGTGTTAGGTTCAAAGTTAACTTTAGCTATTTGCAGACAGTTCAGACCCGGACTGCACTTTTCTTATAAGAATGATAAAGGTGGTACTGCAGTTGAATACTTAAGAGTGGTGTTAGGTTCAAAGTTAACTTTAGCTGTTTGCAGACAGTTCAGACCCGGACTGCGCTTTTCTTATAAGAATGATAAAGGTGGTACCACAGTTGAATACTTAAAAGAGTGGTGTTATGTTCAAAGTTAACTTTAGCTGTTTGCAGACAGTTCAGACCGGGACTGCGCTTTTCTTATAAGAATGATAAAGGTGGTACCGCAGTTGAATACTTAAGAGTGGTGTTAGGTTCAAAGTTAACTTTAGCTGTTTGCAGACAGTTCAGACCCAGACAGCCCTCATCTGTTCTTGATTTTGCAGAATGTTTTGGTTTTCTGTCATATTTTTATACTGTTGATTTATGCTTCTTCTTATTCAGAAAATGCATGTTGTTGCAGTGCCTACTGCTCTGTGTTTAAGTAGCAATGCTTTAATGACCATCGGGTAAGCTTGGCTGAGAGTGTAAGATGCAAGTAAGCTTTAATAAGCATACTGTTAGAGAATTACCAACATTGAAAGCTTTTTTGTTGTTGCCATGCAGAGAATATTTACATAACTAGATAGCACATAAGCCTTGGGTATTGAAATGCATATGACAGTATTTGTAATAAAGGACAGGATTATAGTATTTTCAGAAGCTCATTACATTTGTTTGGGACTTGCAGTCATCTTTGCAGGCTTTACCCATAAACTAAACATAATGCCAATCTATCATTTGTGGTCCATAACCTGTGCAGTAATCCTTTAAGCAATTTATCTTGAGCTTGTTTCTTATTTGCTGTTCAATTTTTACTTTGATCATGTTTTTCCCCATGAAACAAGTAGATAGTTGTTGTCAGGTAGCAGGTCTTTTTTGGATAAGAAACATTTTTACAAGTGGGGGTATCTAAGAGATTGCTACTTTCAGCATGTTACTTGGTACTTTTATAAAGCTGAATATAAATTATAATTAGAACTGCAGTGCAAGGAGAAGTGGTTTGAGTTGAGTGCTGCTTGTTTTTTATACTTTATTTTGACTGGCATTCCAGTAATGTATTTAAAAAGTAATTTATTTTTTCATGCCTCACAACCTTTTTGTTTCCATCTAGATATAAAGTAAGCAGTCATGTAGCAAATGCACTGAAATATTTTTTTCTTCTACACTTCATTTTGTCTTGATTGGACTCTCATAATGATGGTTTGTCACCCAGGGCGGTGTATTTAATTAAAGTCCCAGTTTTTGTGGTTTTGAACATGGCTCTGCCCTTTTCTAGTTGGTCACACCCCTTCCCATTAGTCCCACCCATTCAGCTGTCTCCTGCAGCCTCCCCATTGATTTGAAGTCACCAGCCGCCACTGCATATAGTGCACCCTGCTTTATGATCTAAGCCTGTTGATTTCTGTAGCTCCTTCTGTGGCAGTGCTCAACCCATGGCTTATGTACTGTGTTCATAAATTATGTGCCCATATGTCAAGCACATGGTATGCAACATAACTTTGGTATGTATAAATCCAAACATAATGTTGAACTTTATGCACATATTGAATGCAGCAGAATGATACTGTCTGCAACAAATAACTGTTTATTGTATTGTATTGTGTGGGGTGTTGCAGGTCAGACAGACGATAATTAATATAAACCTAAGAACACTAAAATACTAATATAAGAATGATATTATCCTGTTTTTTTTTAAACCTTCATTGTAATTTAGTTGTCTTGGCATTTTATTTATGGATTTCAGAAGAAAAACTTTTCGGAAGTAAAACTGTAGCTGCCTCATTTGTGAAAGACAAATGCAAAGTCGGTGAAGATTTGAGAAAGAAAGTAGTGATAAAGCTGAAAGAAGAGGTATGTACTCTGCTTACTTAAAGAGTTTTCAGAAGAGGGTGGTTTAGTGATGTACTGAATACAGCCAAAGCACTTTAACTGCCAAATTATTCACAAACCTGGTGTGTTTCAAGATTGTGCATGGTATTAGTAACATCTTAACTCATTCACTCCAGTGGAGTCCTGAAGATTTGTACTCTTTATCTCGGAATGATTGCATCCTGAGCTTTTTAACAAAATCAAGTTATAGGCTCAAATTTCAAACTAGTGTTCATATCTGTGGCGCTGTAAGAGTTACTAAAGATAAACAAATGACAAACTCTTTAGCACAAATCTTTTCCGTGGTAATGTTTATTAGATACTAGATATTAAAATGGATTTTAAAGTCATATTAAACACAGTAAATATAAAATTTTTAATAATTTGTAAGCAACTTACAATATCTCAGTAAATATTCAAGCTATACACACTGTCAGCTGTATTTTGTTACTCCGTCTGTGAGTTTTCATATGAGGCTAAGTAGTTATGCCTGTGTTACTTTTTTAGCATTTAGAAAATATGAAAATTATGACAATATAAATAATATTAATATGGCATAAACAGTAATAAATAGAGGTAAAATGTCAGTGCAGTTGTATTGCACATTGTGTAAGCTTTCAGATATCTTTCAACAGCTTGTTTATAACATAGTTTAGCAATTATTAATGGAAATTTGAACAGTCTGCAATAGACACATTGAGGCTTCAGCAGGATATAACTTTAGAAGCACCTGGAGGCATCACTAGGTAGTAATGAGTTCAAAATTTAAAATGAATATTAACTACTGTGGCTTCAGAAATTCTTATAATACCATCATTAACATACAGCTTATGACAGACTAAGTTCTTAAAGGAAAGGATAACTAAAACTTAATATCTGTATTCTTTTTCATTTTCATTCTTCAACTATTGGGTTTGGATCCAATCGTCAGATCCGGCTCGGCTGTTAAACTGGCTTGTGGCTTCCAAAAAACTCTCAAGCTCATTCCCTACCCACAATGCAGCAATACCTGCCATCCCTCAGATCTTGTTAGCTGCTTGAAAGGAAGACTATTATAATATGCCATATCTAGAGTTCAACACAAAAGGCAGTTGTGTCCTTGAAGCCTCTCATACCTCCAGAAGTCAGTCATTAAAAAGGTCGGGGGTTGGTGAGTGGTGAGTTGAGGAAGAATGAAAATTGACAATGCAAATGGAATGTTGAGGCTTCTTTATCTGATGCTGTCAATTTTCATTCATTCTTCAACTAATGGAACAGAATCCTCAGCTACCTAAAATCCTGGGTAGACTCTAAGGAAGGATATTCCTAAGTATGTTTGAGCCAAAGACTGCTCTTCCCCTTGATACCAGCTCTACTTTGTAATGAGTGATAAAAGTATGAGGATTTGACCAAGATACAGCCACCATATGTCGCCCATAGAAGCTCTAGACTGGGACACAGAAGAAATTGCTATAGATTTGGTTGAATGAGATTTTAAACCTTTTGGTAAGGGGCGATTCAACTTGTTATAGACACATGAAATGCAATCTGTCAACCATCGAACTAGAGTTACCTTTGCAACTGAATCACCCAATTTAGTATGAGCAAAGGAGATAAATACCTGATCTGTCTTTCTAATTTCTTTTGTTCTTTGTAGGTAGAAACATAATTCTCTATGGATGCCCAATAAATGCAGCATATATTTCCCTTTATTTCCAAATTTTGGAAAGAATATTGGCAAGTTAATGGATTGGTTTATGTTGAATTCTGACACCACCTTAGGAAGAAAGGAAGCATTGGTACATAATGTGACCGTATCTTTATAAAAAATCAAATATAGAGGCTTAGAAGATAAAGATTTAAGTTCTAACAGATGTAATTGCAACTGGAAAGATAGTTTTACAGGTCAGGAATTTAAGATCACATTTAGCTGCTAGTTCAAAGGGAGAATGAATTAAGGTTTGCAGTAAAAAATTTAAATCCCATGGTGGAGTGGGTCTTTATAAGGGATCTTAGCAGAAGAATGCCTCTCAAAAAGGCTTTGCACAGCTTAGAGAAAGCCAGTCAAGAATTTTGGAATCTAACATGAAAGTTAGAAATTGCTGCAAGTTTCACTTTTATAGTTGATGAACTAGCACCTCCATTAAATAGACTCACCAAAAATTCTAGAATCAATCAAACTGGAGCTGAGAAGAGGTCAGTTTGATTTTCCTCTGCCCAACAAATGAATCTTTTCCATTTACTCCTGTAGAGTTTCCTAGTAGAAGGTTTATGGGAAGATAAAAGTATGGATTGGACAGGGGAAGAGAGCATTGGTTGTCTGGCTATTAAAGGAGTTGGATAAACCAAATTGTTAGTTTAAGGTTTGAGATATCTGGGTGAACCATGCCTGTCAGGTGGGACAGAAAGTCTGGAGTTGGATCCAGAATCCAAGGTGGGTACTGTAGGTGAGGCCAAAGAAAGGGAAATCAAATCTGTTGAGGCCAGTAAGGTGTAATTAGGATGACTTTGATCTTCAACCAGGCTGCTTTCTGCAGGAATTTCAGAATTAGGGGAGTCTGAGAGGATAAGCATACAGACGATTAGGGGCCAGTCGTGGAGTACAGGATCCCTTGATGATTCACCCAGTGGGGGGATAAGGGCAGAAAAAACTGCTGCATTTATTGTTTAGGGAAGAGGCAAAAAGACCCCAGCAAAGCTGGCCCTACTGACTGAAAATCATTTCCATCACTTTGTCCTTGAGAGACCACTCATGAGGTAGTAAGATGGACCTACTCAGTTTGTCTGCTATCACGTTGGATTTCCCCAGAATACACATTGTATTAGAATGCATTTGGAAGATATCACCAATTTCCATAGTCTAAGGGTTCTCGACACAGGGGATAAGATCTGGTTCCCCCTTGTTTGTTGATGTACCAAACTACTGAAATGTTGTCTGTCTGGATTGCAATTGTTCCAAGAGGAAGAGACTTGGAATGCATGCAAATGCCCAAAGAACCAATATCATCTCCACAGCACTGATATGCAAGCTGGTCTCTTTGGGGGAACCAAGTGCCTTGGACTGTTTTCCCCAGGAAATGCCCCCACCACCCAATCTGGGAAGCATCCATGGTCACTATGGCTTGGACTGAGGGAGGATGAAAGGACAGCCTTGCAATACCTGTTGTGACTGCATCCACCAGCAAAGGCATCTTTTGCATACTTGAGTTATTCTTATCTTCAGTGACATGGCTTGAGAAAGTATTGACTTCTGAATTGCTAGTATCCACTGTAGAATTTTCATGTGAAATCTCGCTAAAGGGACTAAAATTATTGCCGCTGACACTGACCCCAGGGCTTGCAGACACAACTGGGCTGAAATTCTGGTACTGCAAATTATTTTCCTGACTTGCATCATCCTTATCGCTTGCACTCTTGATAGAGGAAGAGAAGTTACCATGCATACTCTGTTGAACACTGCTACTATGAATTCTATCTGGGTCAGTTGTAAGTAAGACTTGCTGTAATTTATGGTTATTCCAAGATGCGAACAGGTCTATAGCATCTGATCTCATGCTTCTATTAGTTGATGATTGGTCAGGGCAGTAATGAGCCAGTAGTCTAAATATGGGAACACCTGGAATCCTTGCAGTCTCAAGTGAGCTTCTACTACTGTCATACATTTGGTAAACACCCTGAGGGGTGTGATAAGGCCAAAAGGCAGTGCCCTGAACTGGTAGTGACTGGCTCCCAGCCGGAAGACTAAGTACCGACTGGATTGTCTGTTCATTTTTATGTGATAGACCTTCATGATGTGTACTATCAAGCAAATCCAATCGTCCTTGCCCAGAAAGGGCAGAATGGACTGAATCATGACCATCTGGAACTTTGTGTGTCAAACTGACTTGTTCAATACACTGAAATCCAAAACTTGTCTCCCATCCCCTGTTTTCTTTTTCACTAAAAAGAATCAATCTTGAATAAGTTCCAGATTCTATTTGGTCTGGTGGGACCTCTTGGATGACTTTTTCTTAGCAGCTTTTGGATTTCTAGTGCTGCTGCTTTTCTCTGATTGGGTGAACATTGTAAAATTTTGTTAACAATGGAGGAGGTAGAGAAAAGGGAATTATATAACCTCTGGAAATGATTCTCTGCACCCAACTGTCTTTTGTTATATCTAGCCAAGCTCTCTGGTGTAGAGATAAGTGATCGCCGACTGCCTCAAGAGATGGGCAATCGGACCTCCTTTTTTAGGAACGCTGAAAGGGTCTTTCGGAAAAGGAACCTCTAGACCCCTGGTTTTGCAGGCCTCCTCTGCCATGGGGGCATCACAGTCCAGTATAGCTCCCCCCTGCCTCTGGGAGAACTATCTCCATTTGTGTCCTGGAAAGGGCCCTGGGACTTTCTGAACCACATTTTGACCTCCATATTGATTCCTGGAAAAAGTCCTTTGAGGTGTCAAAAAATCCATGTCCACTGCAGAGAGGGTTTTTTCTTCTTTCTCACACCTGCAGAGTGTGTCCTTCACTGTGGGGCAAAATAAGGAAATGCCTTCAAAAGAAGCATTGACAAACGAGAACTTGAGGGGCTCCACAAAATTACACTGGCTCATCCAGGCATTCCTCCTAATGGAAATGCCTGAACCCATGGCCCTTAAGGTGCCTTCTGCAGCATGTGAGATATGCCTTACAGATGATTTAGATATAGCTTGCAGGATAGCCAACTGAGAGACTACTGAAGATTGAATTTCAGTTCCAGAAAGAGATTTTGATGGCTTTTTAATCATATTGTTTTGAAGTCTCATAAAATGTGCCAGGTAGTTCATTGATCTGAGTGTAAAAGTCACTGAAGCATAAGCACATTTCCCAAACCTGTCAATCAACCTAGACTCCCTTTTAAGAGGATGGACAGTGGAACTCTGTTCAGCCAGTTTCTTTTTTGTAGCTGCTGCCATGACCATGGCATCAACTGGCACCCCTTTACCCCAAAATTCTCTTCCTACTTGTGGAGCCAGAATTCAGTCTGATCTCTTGGGGACTGGCTCAACTGAACCAGGTTCCTTCTAAGGCTGCCTAGAGACCAAATCAATGAGCTCATTGATGGGTAGAGGAACCCAGGAGATAGACAGGCTAGCTCCAAAGGCCTCAAGGATCTTGGGAAGACCAGCCACCCATCTGCTTAAGGATTTCTAGATTGTCTCTAAATTAGATGTCATTGGGTGGTGATTTTGGGGACCCCTCTCCTCAATTAAATCACTATCCTCAGTGACTGATTCTTGGGGAGAGTCCAAATGCCTTCTTTTGCACTCTCTCTTCCTAGGGACTTCCTTAGTGGGATGGTCCGGTGAAATGTCAGAAGAGATTAGTATACCCTGCTGCGTAGTCTGGAAGCTTTGAGCTGGCTATCCCTGTGGGGTAGAATATTGAGGCTCACAGTGCAAACTCTTCTGAGAAGTAGAGGGTGGATCCAAGGGGGTAGGAGCCATCTGTCCTGCTGAATCAGAGAACACTCTTCACAACTTCAAAGGCAGATCACTGCAGAGAGAGGGAAGACAACAGAGCTGAGAAAGCAAGTTTCTGGCCCATCACCTCCCTCTACTTCAAAAAGAACCCACGCCAGGCAAAAGTTGGAGCAGAGCTTTCCAATGCTGAGGCTCTGAGAGGAAGGGAGAACTCAAAAAACCTCAGATGACTCCAACCTCCTGGACCCAGCAGGGATTCTTCGGCTCCGAGGGTCATCCAGCTGCAAGGAATTCAGATCAGGCACACTCAGAGCTATATTTGGATCCAAAGAAAGTGCTTTCTTTGGATCTGAGCCAGAAACACTTGGAAGGCTCGGATCAAAAGACTCTAAGGCAACAGGCTGGAATAGAGAAGGAACTGTAATGGGTGGAGTAATGGATGATTGGGCTTCCTGACCCCAAGTGGTAACAGCCATGAGAACTCCTATCTGAACTTGCACCGTGAGGAATTTCCTCATCATTCTCTCCACATCTGCTTCAGTGAGACTCCTGGAGGAATGAAAAGATGCCAGGGATGGAGATTTAAAGTGCCTATCCAAGAAAGGTGGAGGCAATCTGGACAGAACTGAGTCTAAATGGGAGGAGTATGAAGTCCTGGGTACAGGCTTGGGATCCAAAACACTAAGATCGGATGTAGATTTGGTCAGATCTGAAGAAGATCAGATCTTAATAAGTTTCTGATCAGATTTCTGCACTTTCTTCGGAGGTTCCAATCAAGAAGATGCGGAAAACTCAGAAGGTTTAGACTTCTTCAATTGGTCTTCAGCTTTCTGTTTGGGGATTGAGCCCAAGTGATGGCTTCAAAAAAAGAGGTTGGCAACATGCACTTTAATATTAATTTATCTTCTGTTAGCAAGAGCACGAGGGTTAAACTTATTATAAATGCTGCAATCTATCTTTAAATGATCTGGGCAATAGCAATACATGCAAAGAGAATGGGCATCAGAGACAGGCAATTTGTGCCCACACTTCTCACATTTCTTGAATCCCAAAGGACCTTTTCTGGACATCCTGTCCAAGAGATAGATATATCAAACCAAAAAATGTACAACACTAACAACTTTTTTTTAAGCTAAGAAAAGACAGACAAGTAAAGCACCACCAGTGGTACTGAAGACATTACACCAGGTGTAATAGAAAGGAAAAGGTAATTATACCCACAATGGTAAATTTAGAATAAAGCGTATAAGGTTGTGAAGGAAAATTATGCCTACCAGCAATGGTAGGTAAAAATTTGCACTAACAAGTGTACAAAAGGAGATTAGAACTACAGAGACTAAGAAAAGGATGTACATTTAACAAATAAACTGAAAAGGAAAAAATATATATATGAAAAACTTATCTCACACTCTATGACTCAAGAGCTGAAGGTGACCATGTCTAGATAAGAAAGTGGCAAATGAGATCTGGGGATGTTAGATAGTGGTATATTACAGGTAGGGAAGGAGCGAGAGAATTTTGGAGGTCATGAGATAGTATAATGGCCAAGTCAATTCTGAGGATCAGATCCAAATCCATTAACTGAGGAATGAATGAAAAATGACAACATCGGATTTCTTTCAGCACAGTCTGAGCATCATTGTTTTTGCTCTCTGTAAACCAAACTGGCTATTGGTAAAAGGAACTGTGGATCTTGCCATCAATCTTTTCACTTTCACACTACTTCATCTCAGATACTATTCTCTATGTGCAACCACTCTAACATAAAAAAAACACAACTCACATCCTAGATGTTTCTACTAAAGGTGGTAGTAATGTAACCTTGCATGCTCTTAAAGTGGGAGACAGCATTTATTTATCTGCCACTCCAGCTGCATGGGTTTCTGTCATCTCAGAACTTGGATATAGCAGCTGTTTAAGTAGACTTCATTTGAGCAAATCTTGGCCTTCAGATACATTTTATCTGTTACTCTTGGGCATCTGCTTAATACTGCAAATCATCTTATTTTAACCTCATTCCAAATATACGTTTTACTTTCTCTTCTCATACATTGAGTTTACTAGATGTAATCCTTGTCTTTGTCTTCTGTTACTCTTCTCACCTCTCTCTCTTCATTGTATCTTATCAGTACTCTCTTAGAAATATTTTTACTTCCAATTTCTCTTCTTCACTCTGTTTCCTCACAAATCATTACTAGCCATACTTCACTGTATTTCATCACTGCAGCTAGGGCATTGAGGAGGCAGTTTTGTCTCAGGCATAAGCTGTTAGGGGAGAGACTGGCACCCCAGAGTGGCTGTAATTTAAATAGGCACAGATGATATTGCTGGTGCTTAAATTAATGTGTTCATGTGCTTGTAGTGTGAGTGTGTGAGCATATCTCCACCTCTCCAGTGTTTCCTCAACATGCTTCCTACTCTCACTACAGATCAAAATGTCATCTGCAAACATCATAGTCCACAGGGACTCCTGTCTGATCTCGTCTGTCAACCTGTCCATCACCATTGCAAATAAGAAAGGGCTCAGAGCTGATCCTTGATGTAATCCCACCTCCACCTTAAATGCAGCCGTCACTCCCCCCGCAGACCTCACCACTCTCACATTACCCTTGTACATATCCTGTACCACTCTTACATACTTCTCTGCCACTCCCGACCTATTCATACAATACCACAACTCCTCTCTGGGCACCCTATCATAAGCTTTCTCTAAGTCAACAAAGACACAGTGCAACTCCTTCTGACCTTCTCTGTACTTCTCCATCAACACTCTCAGAGCAAACATCGCATAAGTAGTGCTCTTTCCTGGCATGAAACCATACTGCTGATCACTAATCATCACCTCCCTTCTTAACCAAGCTTCCACTACTCTTTCCCATAATTTCATGCTGTGACTGATCATTTTTATCCCGCTGTAGTTACTACAGCTCTGCACATCACCCTTATTCTTAAAAATCGGTACCAAAACACTTTTTCTCCACTCCTCACGCATCCTCTCACTTTCCAAAATTTCATTAAAAATCTGGTTAAAAACTCCACTGCCATTTCTCCTAAACACTTCCATGCTTCCACAGGTATGTCATCTGGACCAACAGCCTTTCCATTCTTAATCCTCTTCATAGCTATCCTTACTTCCTCCTTGCTAATCCATTGCACTTCTTGATTCACTATCCCCACATCATCCAACCTTCTCTCTCTCTCTCTCTCTCTCATTCTATTCATTCATCAGCCCCTCAAAGTACTCTTTCCATCTGCTCAACACACTCTCCTCGCTTGTGAGTATATTTCCCTCATTATCCTTTATCACCTTTACCTGCTGCACATCTTTCCCAGCTCGTCCCTCTGTCTAGCCAGTCGGTACAGGCCCTTTTCTCCCTCCTTATTGTCCAACTGTTCATTTCCATGGTGCCTCTGTACAAACCTTCAAGGAAGGATAAAAAACAAGGAAAGGCACAAAGCAGATATATAAAACAGTACTTTAACTAAACATTGTATTGAATTTCATAATAATGATGTAAGCAAACTATTAAACACTTTTGGTACAGAATAAATTAACTGGAATGCCAGATATGGTGGGAATATTAAGTCTTTTACAGTACAACAAAACTATTTTCATTTTAAAATGTAATACATTGCTTCCTTTGGATTTAAATCGAGTTTGCAACTGGATTTTTTGAATATTAGTTAATTGTTTGAATTTCTGATATAATTGCCTTTATTTTTTGTATATCTGATTTCTGTCTTTCCTTGCTTGTTTTCTATCCTCCTTGGAAGACTTTTGCCAAGGTGCCAGGGGAATAAACAGTAAATATTTTATTATTTAAGTGTATAGACCATAGCCAATCATGACTACTCATATTAGCATGCTTTTTGGATGATAGTGTAGTGTACTGGCTCACCTTCAGTTCTGCACAGGAGTGGGAGTGGTTCCGGTGATTGACATGAAAATTTGCATATGAAATGAGGCATGATTGACATGCCATTCATATTAGGCAGTGACATCATGCATACAATTAATGGGGCCGAATGTAACACAATTGTACTGTAAAAATATCACGTGCAGAGTTTTAGTGCAGTTTCATCTAAACAAGTTATCAAAAGTTCCTTACTCCCCAGTTAGAAATTAAAGCAATGTTTTTCATATGAGACAGTCACCCACAACCCTATGCATCTGGGAAACTGTACATCCCACTCCAAGGTCACTGCACCTTGACAGAAAAGGGATACTGAACCTAAATGAAACCTGTGTTGACAAAATGATTTTTTTCTGACACAGGCAGAATGTAAATATGTGCATTAAGCTCTCATGCCACTGTCCTTCCCCACCTAATGGAAAAGCATCAGGGCAGTCCAACTTAACTAGAATTAAAGTCTTTTTTTTCCCCACTGCCTCATAAAACGGATTTATGCCTGCATGTTCCACATACATCACTGAGCAGCTTACCAGCCATTACCTTCTAATTGTTCTAAATGTTTTTGTTTTGCTGAACAAACAGCATAAATAGTCTGCATAAACTAGAACCTCGATGTCTACAAAAAGTGTGTCCTAACATATGCACACCACCTCCACAACACAGGCACACATACAGCTTTAAAAGTCATTCCTCAAACACATAAACCCTCAGATGCTATGCAACATTCCACCAATGACAGTTTATTTACACAGGGGTCTGCAAAGCAGGAAGATGCTGGCTAAACAGCAATCCAGGAAAGAAACAAAGCAGCACTTTTTTTAAACAGCAGTGTAGTATGCCTTAACTAATGCACTCATACGTCAGTAGATACTGTCCGCGTATACAATTTGCAATTTGGCAATAATAAGGTTACAGTCAATAGGACCCAAACGAAGCAAGGTAATAAAGTAATAAAGGTGTACTATAAATATATATATATATATATATATATATATATATATATATATATATATATATATATATATCAAAACCTGCTGTCATTTCATGTTTAGCATATTAAAAAAATCGTGGCACCGTACAGTTCGGAAATGTAATAAATATTCATGAACACCGGATGAATATTGAATACTTCCAAGTGACGTACCACAACGGGGGAGGGTTTGGGGCGGTGCTTGCTACTGCGCATCTGGTGAGCCAGTACAGTACACTATCGCTGCTTTTTGTTTGTACTTTGACCTGGGTCATAGCTTAAAAAACAACTCATGCTGCATTTAGTCCAATAACCCATTTTACAAGTAAACAATAAATAAAATGACCATTCCAATATATTCCTTTGGACACAGTGCTCAGCCACTTGATATTCTCTCAGAAATAGCCAGCTACTTCTTCAAGGTTGTCCATTGATACATCTATATACAGTTAAATGGCACTAGTGAAGAGCTGATTTAAAATCAAGCAAGAGGGGTATAGCTGCTGTCTAAACTGGTTTAACAGTATACAGATCTTTTTCTTCACATACTCTAACAAGATTTTGCATCCTCTTGATATTTGTTCAGATACTAGCTAAATCAGTACGGCATTTTTTTAGATTAACTAGCATACCTTCACTACTATGCTACAACTAGTTGATGTGCTGTAGAAGGAAGTAGCGCAATCAACTTCTTAAAAATCAAATCCAAGTGGTTTGTAGATATGGTGACACATTAATGAAGTAGTTAGCATTACTTACTCACAGCTGTTGATTTGCTGGGTTGGTTAAATGAGCTAGGTTGCTTTCTAAGTGAAGTATGCATGTCCTGTCTGTTTCAGTAATAGTCTTCAGAAAAGTCATTTGTTCATCTCAAAAATATTCTGATAGGTAAACTGACAATTCTGTAGCTTGCTTATAAGTGTGTGTGTGTGTGTGTGTGTGTGTGTGTGCGCATACATCATACAGTGAACTGGTGTCCCATGCAGTACTTTTTCTCTGCATTACAAAATCCAGTTCCCTCCTTCCCCTGAACAAGATAAAGGCAATACTGAGAAATGAACAGATGACTGATGAGAAAACAAGAAGAAACTAAACCTGTACTTTGAGCTGTAACATATGGGACAAAACCACTTAAGATGAGTAAGACTAAAAAGATGCAGTTTATTAACAGTTAAGGTTTCTCAAAGGTTTTATCACCACCTCTGGTTATTTCTTGTGTGCCAGACCTTTACTGGGTTTTCTCCTACCTCACACAAACATGCTGGTCATTCGGAAATTGCCAATATGTATTCCATTTGCCTCTATCCCTGTGGCCTTTGTCATGACTGGAAAGGACCTATAAATGAGCATTTCACTTATCCAGTTAACTAGCAAATGAATGTAATAGTAAAAATAAACATACAAGTGTATGCATAAGTGTCAAATTGTTTTAGGTTAGCATTTCTTGTGTTGTAAACGTCCTCTGTAAGTAAATCTCTGTCCTGCTAAACAGTAAGAGAAAGGGGTGAGGTAAGATTAATTCAATAGAGTGTTCTTTCAGGAAGAGGGGATCCCCAAACTGCTAGAGGACTATAAATATTTTAATGAAATTAAAGGGAAAGAAGCGAAGGGAACCATTGTATTACCAGTATGACCAGTATGTATAGCAGGGTGGGTAACTGCCTGACCAACAAAGTAATACTTTTCATTATATTATGAGTGGTACAAGGAGAGAATGGTGAGAGGGACACTTGCTGAAGCAGACACTATGTGGCATTCAGTAGAAGAGGATTAGAACATGAATCTAAACTATCATAAAGTCTTTTGGCTTTTCCAGGTTAGTGGTCGCCAAAGCGGATCTCCAGTCCGCTAATGATTGGCAGTGGATTTTTACGGTGCCGAGTTGCCAGCCTGATGCCCAACCTTCAAAGAAGGCACACGCACCTACCTGCATGTCTTTAAACGTCACTCGACCACGCGGAGGACATGCAGACTCCACACAGAAGGCACTCCAGCTAAGAATCGAACGGGAGAACCTCTTGCTGTGTCATGTTTTATTAATACACGGAGAGCTGTAAACATAAGGAACCCAAGATCATCATAAGTTATTAATGCGATGACTGGTATAGGAGAAGACCATTACAGTCTTACGCTACTACTTCTTGAATGTAAGTGGGATAATAAAATGGGATTTCTAAACCAAAAGAATAATGTCCCATGTGTCTTGATAGGGGACGTCCTGTCCAACAGCACTCAAAATGTTCTGGGCCAAGATGCACTATGGTTCCTGTAGCTTTTGCCATTCCATCCAATCTCTCAGTCACCAAGGAAAATGTACATGTTGGTCTGTAAATAATGAGCATTGCACAGCTGCACCAGTAAACCGTTGAAAACTGGTAGGTGTAGAAATATATAGTAAGTTAAGCACCTGACAATACTAATACTCTACACTTGTTACTCCACACATTTCATGACTTGTCTGGAGATGAATAATATGCATTCTTTAATCTGGGCCAGTGAGCTCATGTGATCCTAACATTGTGGTGGTTCATGAAAATCTGGAATTTCCATGTGTGGTGTTAAATGGTCACTGGTATAGCTGTGCTTTTTTGTCTTAAGACAAGAGATAATAATCCTTTTGAAAATCCCTTTGAATCTGTAGGAACTGGTAAGGAAGGTTAGGAATGCATGACTGATGCCAGCTTGCCATTCTAAGGATGTAGCCCAATCTTCACCTGTGCTGGTAACTATTGGAATCAGAGATGCATGTAACATGGAGTGTATGGCTGTGCCAAGCTGCATCCTTTCAGCAGTCTTCATGGTGAGTGTGTGGGAATGTGCATATGCTCACAGGGGAAAGGAGTGCAGGCCCTCATGTCTGCTAGTGCACTCTCACTGTCAGGACTGAATTAAGACACAAGATGGAAAACTCTATCATGGCTGCCAAAAAGATACCTGCACTGTGAGCAGCACTCACCTGGGTGATGGCAAACAAACAGGCATTGTGGTGGAGGCTGCATGGGCACAGGAATACAGGGACTAAAAAGAAAGAAAATTACTATGTATCTGTGCAATCAGTATATGTATAGCCTACCACTTTGATAAGCTTGTGTTTCACAATAAATTTGGTGATGGAATGTTCTCATTATAGATTGCTAACATTCAGAACTCTTCACCTTGCAAATGCAGACCAGAAAAAAAAATCACTTCATTCTTCAAACTTGCTTTGAATTTGCCCCTGTATGTAATCATGTTGATCTTTTGAAGGACCTTTCAATGGCTGCTAAAACTGTGAAAATCACTCGCTGAAAGCCACTTTTAATAAACCACTAACTAAGTGCAGTCACATTATATATTATATATTGTCTAAAGTTTATGTTATAAAACCTCTGTTTGGTATCTGAATTGGAGGTCTTCTCCCTGGACCGTCACTGAAAACAGACTTCACCCCTTAGGGTAATTTAGGCAACAGAAATAACAGAGAATTACGATCATAACTAGGATTTTATTTATTATTTATTTATATTTATTTTACATTTGTTAACCGGGCTGGTCTAGCTGGATACATATCCGTTTTCAGTAGAGGCCCGAGGAGAAAAGCTCCAATACACAATAGAAGTACATAATTAAATTGCAAGATTCAAAGTATTGTTACAACAAGAGAATATAGCTTACATATGCAGGAATGAAAATTTACATAGATGTTATATAAGACAAAAGGACAGACAGGAAATTATACACAAAACATTGATTTCGTTACAGATACTGGAAAATAGACTGAAATCAGAGATTTTCCTTATTACTAAAAGGAAAGAGAAATTTTAGGATTTTGTGTTTCAGGCATGGATGTTGAGAAATTCACCTCGGGAGTGAAGCCCGAGAAGTGAATCATGACATCCATGACAAAAAGACAAATCATCCTGTGTTATGATTGGAGATACCCATTCATAATTCTTTGGAGTGCAAGGAATTTTACCTACACCCATGTACTACAAAAGCTAGAGCGAAAAGACCAGTGTAGTAGCTGTGTTTTACAGCTTAGAAAGCCGTAACACACTAACAGAGAGTGGCAATCAAAAAAGTGCACAAAGAATTCAGTAAATGCTTCAATTTGGAATGTTAAAATACAGTCCAAATTAAGTGTTGTACATCTTTGCACCACTATTTGTTGTGGCCACTGAGCACTGTTAATGTGCAAGACTCATGCTTAACAGTGCTGAGGGGTTATTTAATATGACCTTGTTGAGCACCTTTTTGACATCAGAAAGGTGCTTAACTAGCCCCTCTTTTCTCTTATTTTGAAAAGTAATCATGGCACACCATGCATTATTAATAAATAAAATAATGTAGGAGAAAAAATTGCATGTAGATTTCTATCCTTAGAGGTTAGAAAGTATTACAACGTATACTTTCTGTATCTCATTTTTTTTGGAGTCTTCTGTTTTCTTATTTGTGGATAGCACAAATACTGCAGAGAATGCACTTTAGTAATTATAATACAATAACTACGCTAAAGTCTGGCACTGTATTGCAGATCTAGTACATACAGCAGTAACTTAGTACAAGTGAACTAGACAAACAGAATGACCTTGTGCATAGTAAAGCATGATAAAGGAAACTGTGTGTGTATATATTTGTATACTTCAGGAAACTTTATCCTTCTCTAAACACCTAACTTAGTTATAAATGGCTTATTAGAGTGTTCAGTTGCTTCTAATCACAATAAGTTGGTTAGAAATCGTAAAAATACTACTTGTGTATTTATTTTTTTACTATTATTATTTTGAAGTCTCATGTTATTTTGTTGGGTGAAGCTTAGAGATGAGGCAGTGATAGGGTGATAAAAAGAAGTTATGTCTTACCATAACATTCCATCTGTGTTGTTGATCTTTGTTCATTCATTACTGATGGGTTATCTGTTCCGTCCTCGGAACCGATCTGGCCTCATACCAAGTTCGCGTCAGCCAAAAACTCTTGAGCCAAGACCCTACCCAGAATGCTCTGTTCCCTGTTACCTCAGATCGAGTTTGCAAGTTGATAGACAAAAGTAGAGGCTACCTCTGGTCATAACAGACCTACAATAAAGGAAAAAAGGAGTATATGAGATCAACCTGGAACCTTCGGAGGGGGACGGAGGGTGGGGAGTAATAAATTAACAAAGATCAACAACACAGGTGGAACGTTATGGTAAGACATAACTTCTTTATCTGGCGTTGTTAATCTTCATTCATTCTTTACTGATGGGACAGAGTCCCCAGCTACATGTATCCCTGGGTGGTCCTCGTGAAAGGACATTCCTGAGCACCATGGAAACAAAAGAAGCTCTACCTCTGGAAGCCAAATCCAATTTGTAATGAAGGAAAAAAGTATGGGGTTTGGCCCAAGTAGCAGCTGAACAAATTTCATTGAGGGAAGCCCTAGCTTGGAAAGCTGCTGAAGTTGCCATAGACCTTGTAGAATGAGCTTTCACTCTGTGAGGCAAGGTGATGTTATTCTTGTTGTAGACAAAGATAATGCAATTTTTCAACCATGACGCCAATGTAACCTTTGAGACAAGATGACCTAGCCTTGATCAAGAAAAGGCCAGAAATAGTCTGATTTATGGGTAGATTTTGTTCTGTCCAGATAAAAACGTATTTGTCTGGGAACATCCAAGGAATGCAGGTAATATTCTCCCTTGTTAGAGTGATTAGGAAAAAATACTGGAAGGTCAATAGACTGGTTGATAGACTGCTCTGACACCACTTTCGGTAAAAAGGAAGAATTAGTTCACAGTGATACTCTATCCTTATGGAAAATAAGATAGGGACATTTGATGCATAAGGCTTGAAGTTCTGACAAACGTCTGGCTGATGTGATTGCAATCAGAAACAAAGTTTTCCAAGAGAGGTACTTTAAATCACATGAAGACGCAGGTTCAAAGGGGGGAGCTGTTAGGGCTTGTAGAACCAAGGCCAAATCCCAAGGTTGTACTGATTCTCTAAAGGGAAGTTATAGGTGAAAAACACCCATCAAGAAAGTTTTACAGAGTTTATGTGACATGAGTGAAGAATCCTGAAAGCCAATGTGGAAATTAGAAATGGCAGCTAAATGAACACGAATAGTAGAGGCTGACACCCCAGATTGAAAAAGATGTGACAAGGGGTCCAATTGTTTGTTTGCTGCCCATAATGAAAACCTTTTCCAATTGCTTAGATAGATTAGCCTGGTGGACGATTTATGAGATGTGATAAGAATATTATGCACCGGGGAAGAGAGGTTATCCTGCCTGACAATCATAGGAAGTGGAGAAACCAAGCTGTCAGCTTCAGGCTTGTTAGATTGGGGTGAGTCAGACCCTGCGGATGGGAGATCAACATTGGGGGTGGACTGAGGATCCATGGTTGATCTAGCAGGTGAGCCAGAGGAAGGGGAACCAAACTTGTCGAGGCCAATATGGAGCAACGAGGATCACTTTGCTCTTTAACTGCCGTGCTTTCTTCAGAAATTGAGAGATGAGGGGAAGAGGAGAAGTATAAAGCAGACCCGAGGGCCAAGCATGGACTATAGCGTCTCTCGGTGACTGTCCCCGAAGGGGGATCAGGGCAAAGTAGTTGCTGCACTTGTAGTTGGTTGGGGACGCGAACAGGTCGCAGCAAGGCTGGCCCCAGTGGTTGAAAATTCTTGCCGCTATCACAGGGTTGAGGGACCACTTGTGAGGTTGTAGAATGCGCCTGCTCAATTTGTCCACAATCATGTTGGAGCTCCCGGGAATGTGCGTTGCAATTAGAAAGTAGTTGGAAGCTATCGCCCATTGCCATATTCTCAAGGCCTCTCAGAATAATGGATAAGATCTAGTGCCCCCTTGCTTGTTGATGTACCAGACCACTGACATGTTTTCTGATTGGATCGCAACAGTCCCTGACAGAAGGATGGAGTGGAAGGCTTGCAACACTAATAGCACAGCCCTCAGTTCCAGGACATTGATATGCAAATGAGCCTCTGTCTCCGAACAGGTGCCTTGGACCGAGTTTCCCTGACATAGCCCCCCCACCTCATCAGGGAGGCATCCATGGTCACCATGGCTTTTGGCTGATGGGGGCTGAAGAGGCGAGACCATTGTTGGGGATTTTGAGATGTCCACCAGAGCAAATGTTGCTTGCATCTCTGAGTTACACATATCTGAAAGGACAAAGGCTGTTGTAGAGGGTACCACTGAGTGAGAAGTAACCATTGGAGAAGTCTCATGTGGAATATGGCCAGAGGAACAATGGTGATTGAGACTGCCATTGACCCCAAGAGTTGAAGTATGGACCGAGCACATGATTTGTGGTGACAGAGTAGCGGCTGAAACTGTTGTCTTATTCTTTGAAGTCTGTGATCTGGAACAGATGCTTTGCAATTCCTTGTGTCCAACAAAACACAGATGAATTCTAAAGATTGTGTTGGGAACGTGTTGGACTACTCCCAGTTTATAGTGATTCCCAGGTGTTGTGCTGTGAGAAGTGTGTAGTCTAGTGCTTCTTCCAGTAGATGCTTGGAGGGAGCCGTGAGGAGCCAGTCGTCTAGGTATGGAAACGCTTGGAATACTTGAAGTCACAGGTGAGCGATGACCACTGCCATGCATTTGGTGAACACTCTGGGGGCTGTAGAGAGACCAAAGGGCAGAACTCAAAATTGGTAGTGACTGGCTCCTATGCAGAAGCAGAGGTATCTTCTTGAGTGCTTGTCCATTTGTATATGGTAATACGCATCCTGAAGATCTACAGAGCATATCCAATCATCTTCTTCCAGAAGAGGAAGGATAGACTGAACCGTGACCATCCGGAATTTCTCTGTTTTTACAAATTTGTTCAGTTTGCTGAGATCCAGAATCGGTCTCCAGTCCCTTGTCTTTTTTGGCACTAAAAAGAACCTTGAGTAAAAACCAGATCCTAGCTGGTCTGGGGGCACCGTTTGGATGACTCTTTTTTTGTAGCAGCTTTCGGATTTCATGTGCAGCTGCTTCCCTTTGACTGGGTGGGATGTCCGGTAAGTCTATGGATGAGGTGGGACAGAGATGGAAGGGGATGTGATAGCCTCTGGATATTATCCATTTATTTATTTATTTTTATTTATTTTACATTTGTTGACCAGGAGAGTCCAACTGGATTACAAGTCCATTTTCAGTGGAGGCCCAGGGAGAAAAGCTCCAAGAGAACATTTTTTTACAAAACATAGTTTTAAGGACAGACTTTTGACATACAATTTCCATAGAAGAGACTCTGACATACATATTAACTAACAGATAGGATACATTCATTTTCTACAATAAAATATTACATTTTAGAAGATATTCATAAGTTTAGGATTCCTGTGATAGATTTACTATCAGAGTAAAAGCAGGGAGACGTAGAATAATGCTCCAAAAGAGCAGATGATGCTCGCTATAGTTGAGAAGGATAACAAATTGATTTACTATATGTCTTTGCCTGGTTTTAGTTGAGAAGGATAACAAACTGATTTACAATATGTCTTCTCCTGGTTTTAGTTGCTTATGGAAAGCCCAACATTGCTGGGGTAGTTTTCTCTAACGCCTGGAGAGATGGGATGAGCAGTAGATTAACAGTCTTAAGTGGGTACAGTACTATGACTGGTTGGCTTAGCAGAGTTACTTAAGTTAGGTGAAGTGTTCTAATGAGAAATTAGCCAGGGGGGATACAGGAGCACAGTTGATTATTCAAAAACTGAGTTTTAACAAGTTTCTTGAACTGTGATGGGGATTTGTTGTCAGTTATGTGGGCAGGAAGGGAGTTCCAGGTTTTTGCTACACAGTGGCTGTAGACAGACTTACCAGTTTCATTGTTATATTTGGTTACTTTGAGGTGGTTTTGTGTGCTAGACCTGAAGGGCCTGGCGGTTGTATAGGGTTACAAAAGATTTTGTAGGGCTGGGGTGCTTTCAGAGTTATATATAATTTTGTGGGCTAGTGATAGTTGATTGAGTTGAAGTAGTAGTGGTAGTTCTAGCCAAGTGAGTTTTTTAGGCATTCACAGTGATGTGTTCTGATGGGAGAGGTTGTAGCGAATTTGGCTATCTTATTATAACAACTATCAAGTTTGTTTAGGTCAGATTTGTGGAGATTTGTAAGCATGGGGAAGGCATAAAGTAGGGTGGATAGTAGGTGAGTCCTCGCTATTGTAGTTTTGGAGTGGTCAGTGAGGAATTTTTTATTGCGATACAGTAGGTTAAGTTTTTTATGTACTTTTTTATGGTTATAGAAATATGTAGGTCAAATCTAAGGTCATTATCTATTTCAACCCTAAGAGTTTGGTATGATTTGTGGGGGTGATTGTGGTCTTGTTAAAGGAGGAGATGAAGAAAGAATCATTGGGAGGTGTGCCTCTGTGGGAGCTAAGGAGTACTAGCTTTGTCTTACTTGGGTTCACAATGAGCCTTTGGTTTGTAATCCAAGTTTCTGCTAGGGAAAAGCATTCTTGAGTTAAGGAGTGAAGGATGTCAATTGATTTGGCTGCGCATATTATGGTGGTATCGTCTGCATATTGCACTATCGAGGCTTTAAGAATACTGTTTGGGAGCGGATTGGTGAAGAGCGTAAAAAGAAGTGGCCCCAGGATGGAGCCTTGGGGTACTCCTAGGGAGACTGGTAGGGAGGAGGAGAGTTGATTTTGCCACATAACAGCTTGTTTCCTTCCCTCTAGGTAGTTTTTGAACCAGGAGATGCAGGGGTGGTAAGGTTTAGAGTTGCTAGTGAAAGAAGGAGTTTATTGTGGTTAACCTTATCGAATGCTTTGGACAAGTCACGGAAGGTGGCAGCTACAAGGAGTCTGTTGCTTCTGTGAGTATTGACAATGTTGGTGAATTCTATTAGTGCAGTGGTGGTGCTATGGAAGGGTCTAAAGCCATGTTGTTGTGTTGTTATTAGATTATTTTCTAGGAGATATTTCATTAGTTGCTTGTGTATTACCCTCTCTAAAATTTAATATAAAAGGGGTAGTATGGCTATAGGGCAGTAGTTATTGAGTTCCAGGGAGGTTCCCCCTTTATGTAGAGGGATGATATGTGATATTTTCCATAGCTTGGGTACTATACACTCGGAGATGGATCTGTTAATTAGGATGGAGACAGGAGGTGGAGGTATTCAGTGGGTAATTTATCTGCGGATAGAGATGTTGGTTTGAGCTTGCAGAGTAGTTTTTCAATGGATTTGGTTGGTTCTGGGTGGAAGCTGAACTTGGGGCAATTGTCAGTTGAGGGTGGGGGTGGATTTGCAGGGGTGGGGGTATTGTCATAGGGTTGGTTGTTTGCAAGGGTCTGGATGGTTTCTGTAAAGTATTTATTAAATTGAGTGGGATGTCTTCTTGGTTATCTATTTTTGGGGTTGGGGTAGTTGTTTTACCTGGTTGCAGAACAGAGTTAATTGATGCCCAAAATGTTTTTGGGTTGTTCCTATGCTTATCCTGTAACTTTTGGTAGTAAGATGTTTTGTCTGTTTTGGTAATTTTTTTTACTTTGTTATGTAGTTCAATGTATATTTGTTTGTTCAATTGGGATTTACTGTTGAGGTAGTTGGTCCAGGCCTTGTTTCTTTTTTTGAGGAGGGATTTTGTGTCTGGGGTTAACCAAGGGGCATATTTAGTTTTAATTCTTGTTGTTCTGGAGGGGGAGTGATGGTTAAGGGTGTTTAAGAATGCAGTATTGAAATATAGTACAGCTTCATCAAGAGGTAGGTTTTTAGGGGGGGGTCCAGTTGCACATTTTAGGTCATTTATAAAGTTGGAGCGGTTAAAGTGTTTTTTGTTTATAATTAGGCGCATAGATATTTGGGTCAGTTGTGGTGATTTTGATCTGAGTAAGAATGTGGCTTGGTGGTCACTCAGGGTGTCTGATAGACACCCTGCTAGGGATATCAGTGATGGGTGGGATACGAGTATCCAGTTTAGAGTGCATTGGTATTTGGTTCTCTTGTCTGTTCTTGTAGAGGAAGTGATGAGTTGGGTTAGGCCATGTAGGTTAATATGGGAGAGTGGGTTATGACTGGAACAGTTTTGCCAGTCAGTATTAAGGTCTGCTAATACTATGCTTTCCTGGGGGGAGGGAGTTAGATATCCAGTCTATGAGTTTTTTCTGTAATGGGGATATTGTTGCCTGGAGGGATGTAGCATCCTATGATGTTGATGATGTTTACTATCATAAGTTTTAGTCTTGTTAAGTGAGTTCAACTTTATCGAGGTCTGGGGTTGTTATGTCTACTTTCTCAAGGATGAGGTGAGATTTATACACTATAGCAACACCCCTCCCTTTTTTACCTATTATTTCACTACAAATTACATTGTAAACTGGTGGAGTGATTTCATTGTTGTGGTTGCCTGGTTTAAGCCAAGTCTCTGTTAGTATGACTATCTCAAGTTGATAAAAGGAGAGTAGTGCATGAAGGTCATGGACTTTGTTTAGTATACTTCTGACATTTAAATTTAAAATGAGGAGCGTGGATTTGTCTCGGTGGAGTAGGGTATCATTCAGGTTGAGGGTTGGGGCTCCTAGATTTTGTGGGCCTGGGTTTGGGTGTATATCATTGCAGCTAATGAGTTGGGTACTGAGGTAAAAATAGAGTATGAGTAGTTTGTTTAGGGTCTTAAAGTTTTTTATAGTTGATTGGGACCGGTAGTGTGATGGCTGTAATCTGTGTGCATAGTGGTGAATAAAGAAGGTTTGGTAGTGATATGGGACTAGTTGAGTAAAAGGGTGTGTTGTAAGAATGTTAGTGGAAGTAGTTTTTCTTGGTATATGGATAAAATTAAATTGTTTTTGGTGGTTGGTGATAGAAGTTAGCAGTGGGAGGGTGGATACACCTAGAAACAATAGTAAGAGGTGTATGTATGTATGTGGGTTTGGGTAGTTTGGGCATGGTTTGGTTGGGTTTGGTCATGAGTGAGAGATCTGCTTGGGATGGGGTGGGTGTGGTGGATGATGAGAGGTGTTTGTGATTGTAAGGTAGTTAGATAGAAGACTGTGCTTTACAGGATGTGGAATCGTGGAAGAGAAGGAAATGAGTACAGGGGTAATGAGTACATCTGTTGTACCCAGGAATTGGTGGTTATGTTTTGCCAGGCAGTGGGGTACAAGGAAGAGGTGAGCAGTTGGCCAATGCCTCAGGAGCACTGGTAGGGTTGCCCAGAGAAAGAATCTCTGGAACCCTGGTTTTGCAGATCTCCCCTGCCCCAAAACGGGCATCTTCCATTGGAGTTTCTCCCTCTGCATCTAGGGGAGAACTTGTCACGTGCATCACGGAAAGAGCCCTGTGATTTTCTGTGCCACATCTTTCCACTCCTCTGAGTTCTGGAGTAGAATCCTTGAGGAGTGGAGTGTCGGACACCAACAGCAGATAGGGTCTTGCCATCTTGTTCCCACCTTGCCAGTGTATCTTTAACCTTAGGGCCAAACAATGAAGCAGACTCGATG
The DNA here is from genome assembly GCF_019279795.1 of Protopterus annectens. Lineage (NCBI taxonomy): Eukaryota > Metazoa > Chordata > Ceratodontiformes > Protopteridae > Protopterus > Protopterus annectens. The sequence continues at coordinate 641,516,380 of NC_056743.1, forward strand.
GGGGCGTTCATAAAGGAAGCCTTAAAGGAGTCCACAAAGGCGCATCCAGACATGTCGTCTCGTGACTATACCTGCCCCTATCACTCTAACCGCTCCTTCCATTGCATGTGAAATAAGACACATGGAAGAATTGGATATGGATTCAGGGTCACTATCTGAGAAGCTACATTGTCACGGACCTCATCAAGGTTTCAGAGAGTTGGTTGATAAGGTCCCTCTGGAGCCTTGTAAAGTGTGCCAAGTAGTTCAAGGACCTTACGGAGAAGGTCGATGATGCAAACACATGCTTCCTGAGTCTGTCTATCACCTGGGACTCCTTGTTGGGTGGATGGACTGTCTGACTCTCTTCTGCCAAGTCTTTTTTGGTTACAGCTGCCACCACCATGGCATCTATTGGAAGACCTTTTGACCAATGGGGATGCTCAGCTGGGGGAGATAAAATTTTGTCAGGCCTCTGCGGTATAGCTTCCAGGATGTCAGGAAGTTGAAGGTGTCTGCACCGATGAGTACGGTGCCATTGAAGAAGGTGTCTACACCGGCAACAACAGTGCTGAAAAAGACTGCACCAAAGAGCATGTCAGTGCCAAAGGTGTCTGCACTGTAGAGGACAGTATCGTCAAACTCAGGGCCTAAGGAGTTTGCACCAACAGTGCCAAAGGCTCTAAGCAGTATCTTACCATCATAAAGAATGATGCCAGAATACAGACAAAAGATAACTGATTTCAATTATTGTTTTAGCTATTAGTATCACTCTAAGAGGATCTAATATATTTTAGCATGGGAGGAGATGACTGACAACCCTAGCTGCTTTGCTAGGGATACCCTACACCTCTCCTCTCATGACTTCTGTATATTGGTGAGAACATTTTCCTCCTCCATAGTGTCTTTTTAGGCAAAGCCATTCTACTCAAATTACCTACATAGCTAGTCAAAATCAAAAGTATAGAGAGGTACAACTGTTCAATGCTAGAAATCTAAGCAAGAAGTTGCACTCCTTATTGGCATTCTTAACTCTTAAAAATATAGATATCTGCATAGTAATTGAAATGTGATTTCAGAACAACAATAGCACCTCCACATTGCAATTTCAGTGCTTACCACTCTTTCAGACCCAGTGCAGGAAATGACCATGTTATTAGAGAGGGTGTATCTATATTCCTGAGAAGTAATTTTACCTCCAGTCTCTTACGCCAGGACAATGACCTTGAGCTTCTTCATATCCATTTCATGGTAAAAAGATCTCTGTACCATATCATAGCCAACTACTGTACCATTCCCATGTTATCTGCAGCCCACGAGGCATATCTAAACAAAATGACATTCCTCCCTATCCAGCCTAACACTATTCTATTGAGTGACTTCGACTATCCCTCCACTAACTGAGAAACCTATGTCACCTCTCATAAATATGCACAAAGATTCCTGGACTTTATTAAAGTAAGCACTCTTGACCAATTGGTTCTTGCCCCAACTAAGGATTCAAAAATATCAGCCCTGGTTTTCGCCAAAATTGCCAGCCTATGCTCAATACCTACAGTTACCATGTCACTAGTCAAATCTAACCACTACTCAATAACACTTACTATGAAGGTAAAACCTGACTTAACACAAAATCCTTCTATGTTTAGAGACTACTTTAAGGCAAACCTAATCCAGCTAATGTATGACCTGATGAAATTTAAGCCCCTCTTTACCTTTATGACCCCATCTCACACACTGTCACATTTGTGGATAATTTCTATGCCAACTTCAAAGTATGCATCAAACCATCAGTTCCCATATGGCAAATAAAATGCCAAATTCAGAAATAAACCCATGTAGTGGAACACTAGTATAAACAAACTATACAATAAGAAGAAACTCAGAGCCCATAAAAACAAACTTAATACTCCATCATCTAGAGATGAATTCAAAAAGATCAATAAAGAACTTAGAAACAAATTCATATCCTCCAAAGGTGAGTATGAATTGCTACCTCTTCTAAGAACAATCACAAAGCCTTCAACTATTTCAGGACCCTTAAAATTAAGGCCACGGTAGTGCAGCGGTTAGTGTTGTCACCTCACAGCAAGAGGTTTCCCGGTTCGATCCTCAGCTGGGGTGCCTTCTGTGCGGAGTCTGCATGTCCTCCCTGTGGTCGCATGGGTTTCCTCCGGGTGCTCCGGTTTCCTCCCACATCCCAAAGACATGCTGTAGGTGGATTGGACACTCTAAATTGGCCCTAGGCGTGAGTGTGTGTGTGCCTTCTGTGGAAGGTTGGGCGCCGGGCTGGCAACTTGACACCGTAAAACTCCACTGCCAATCATGAGCGGACAGGTGCTCAGCTGTGGCGACCCCTAACCGGGAAAAGCCGAAAGAAGAAGAAGAAAATTAATGCCCAATGATACTCACAGCTAATACATAGTAACAACATGTACTTGTCTCTGGAGGACATACCCAACATATTAGCTTACAAATTCAGCTCTAACTTTACTCCCCTATCTCCTCCTAGTTTCTTCAACTTAGCACAACCACACCACCCCCTCTAATCACCTCTGAACAGGTTCTGAATGCTCTCTCCAAGGTCAAAACACTTGCTCCATGGGTCCTGATAATGTGCCAAGCTGCCTTCTTGTCAGCACCAGACACTGTCTGGCAGACTCACTACTAAACCTGTTCAGCCTCAGCCTCTCCACAGGATTCATGCCAGATGAATGGAAAACTGTGGTAGTCATTCTTCTCCACAAGGGGGATCCACTACTGATTCAGAAAAATATAGACCTATAAGCCTCACCAGCCTTAACAGCAAAGCAATGGAATACATCATAGACAGTCTACAAGCCCTGAATCTAAGCCAGTTTGGGTTTGTAAAAGGCAGATCCTGCCTCCTAAATCTCTTTCACTCTGATACTATCCCACATCCTGGATTTATTAACAAGTTAATCAAAATAAATGTAAAGACATACGTTACCTGCTGGGTTGCAAACTGGCTAACAGACAGAACCCATTCAATTACTGTGTCAGGCACACTATATTTGATAAGAGTTACCATACTGCCCCTCAGGATTATTCCTAGAACCACTTTTCTTTGGTATTTACTTCTCTGGTGTCAAGGCTGAAATCAAGGGCCTGTGGCTGACAATGGTTATAAATGACTTCAGACTTGGAGCGGTCATTAACTCTCCAGCCAACTTCCAGATCCTTCAGAAGGGACTACCACACCAATAAGTGGTGCCTGGACCTCAGCGTAAAAGTAAATGCCAAGAAATGTAGCATTGTGTCCATAAGCAAAATTTGGCACCCATGCATTTATCACATACATGATGCCCCTTTGAAAGATGACTCAGCCATTAGGGACAATTTAGTTGACAACGAACTATTCTTTGATTACCACGTATCCACTGTTTTTACCTTGCTAGACTACTCACGAGCGCTATTTCTTCCAGATTTTTGGAAGTTATTATCCCTCTCTACTCCTTCATTAGGCCCAAAATAGAGTACAATGGTCTGTTTGATATGTCATCATCATCATCATCATGAACCCCCATTTTCCACATGGGGTTGGGGTGTCATGTCAGCTGTTGCAATGTTTATCTACTCCCTGCCAGTTTTCTATCTTCTTCAACACTCATGCCTGACTGTACCAGGTCTTCTCTCAGACAATCCATCTCTTCACTGGATGCCCTTGTTTCATCATGTCCTCTTCCTGTCTGTCCAAAGTCTTCTTTACTAGACTGTCTTCTGCTTTTCTACACATGTGTCTGATTCACTGTAATTTGCTGCCTTTGATCTTCTCTGCAAATGGAGCTACTTTGGCTTCTGTTCTGATGTCCTCCTCATTTCTTTGTCTGTCCCACAGTGTGCATCCTACCACTTGTCTCATGCACTTCATCTCCATCACTTCTAGCTTCCTCAACTGCTCTGCCTTTACTGCCCATGTTTCTATACCATATAGTACTAGATGTACCACTGTTTTTAACACCTTACTTTTCAGCTTCTTTGGCATTCTTCTGTTATACACTACTCCAAACACTATGTGACAGTTGGCTGCAGCTCCTCTTAGTCTAGCTATGGCCTCATCATTCAGACTTCCCTTCTCCTCAACATCTCCTCTCAGATACTTGAAGCTGTTAATCTGTTCCACTATTTTCTCCTTCTATCTGAATTCCAAGCTTCTACTAATTTACCCCATTTGCTGCCATTACCACTGTCTTATCTGTACTCAGTTTCATTCCATGTGCCTTCAGTTTTACATTCCATTGCTCAATCCTTTGCTGAAGTTCTTGTTCAGAGTCTGCCTCTAATGCCACATTGTCTACATACACAGCTTTGTTGATCTTTCCCTTCTGACCTGTTTCGTAATGTAGTCCATCATTAGTATGAACTGCAGTGGGCTCAAAGCTGAACCCTGATACACATCTACTAGCAGTAGGGATCCTTCTGTGAGACTGAGCCCTGTTTGCATATGATTGGGTCTTTATACATAGCCTACACTAATTCTACCAATGTTTTTGAGGCTTTGAGCCATCACAGGACTGCCCAAATCAGCTTTCTTGGGACCTTGTCCTATGTTTTCTCCAAGTCTAAGAATGTCCAGTTGCACTCTTTCCTCATCTCTAGCTTCTTCCCAACCATCTGTCTCATTGCAAACATTAGGTCAGTTGTGCTGCATCCTGATCTGAATCCAGCTGCTCATCTCCAATCTTACATTCTACTACTCTGCATATTTATTACTCAGTCACCTTCTCCAGACCTTTCATGCAGTATGAGAGGAGTCTGATACCTCTGTACTGCCTATAGTTGTGGATGTCCCCTATGTTCTCATACACTGGCACTAGTATGCTTATTCTTCAGTCATCTGGGATACGCCTTTCTCTTACTACTGCTATGAGTACCTTCAGGAGCTATTTCTCCCCTATCTCACACATCTTGATCATATCTGCTGTGACTTCATCTAAGCCTGTTGCTTTACCTGACTTCATTTTCCTGAGAGCTGTTCTTACTTCTATAATGGGTCTCTTCTCCTCTTTCACTGTAGGTCATGTCTGGGGCAGTACAGCTTCTGTGGGGTTTTCTTCATTTAGAAGCTGCTGAAAGTACTCCTTCCATCTGTCTTTGATTTCCTATGGGCTGGTGAGTCACATCCCCAGAAATTAAGTACACCAACTCCATGGTTGTACAACTGTGGAAAAAGAGGATAACTCCTAAAATTATATTACAGTTGAACTAATGCAGTTCAACTGTAATATAATTTGACCACTACAATCACAGTTGACATTTTTTTAAAAAACTGTGGCACATAAGTGTGTGCTGCTATCAAATCTACTGTAGTTTTATATATTTTATATATATATATATATATATATATATATATATATATATGCGAGTGTGTTTAAAAATTTAGAGAGTCCTGCATTCATGAATATGTTACAGTTTATGATATTGTTTACAACCTGTAATGGAAACTATTGTACTTGTTGAATTGTAATTTGTTCTGAATGGAGCTTTTCTCCCTAGGACTCCACTGAAAAAGGGCTGTTAGCTCATTTGGACTATGCTGGTCAACAAATGGAAATAATTGTAAGAAACTCTGCATCATAGTCCTATATGTACTCCAGGTAACAACATTCCTTTGTTAGAAGAAATTCTATCCTGAACATCAAAGAACATAAATAATGAAACAATTATTTGGGAGAGGTCAACATAAACTGGCTAGATCTTACCTTTTGCCCCTCTTCATCTAACATCAATCTATTTAACTTCACGCAGCTTATTACCAATCCAACTGGACCCAACAGAAGTAAAGATAAAGGCTCCATCCTTGACTGGATTCTGGTCTCTGACCCTAATCTCTTACACGGCACACTACCCAACAGTATCAGTGACCACCTGCCCACCTTCATTCTGCATAAAGCCTCTCCTTTGCCAAGTCAACACCATTATAAAGAAACAAGAAACCTAACCAGTTTCAACCTAACACTCCTTAACGAAACCTTTAATAACATCAACTGGGAAAAACTAAAGGTGATTCCTCTTGGTGAAGATGTAGAATTTTTCAACACAACATTTCTGAATATTCTAAACAGACTTGCCCCACCTCAACAAAAAAAGAGTAAAAACCAACCATGCCTTTTGGCTTACTAAGCCCACTAAGGAAGTCATGACTGCAAGGGACAAATCCAGGAAACAATGGCAAAAGAATAAAAAAAAGTCTGACCTCTTACAATATAAGCAACTCTGTAATCGGGTAAAACGTTTGCTCATCAAAGATAAAAAAAAAACACTATCTAAACCTTCAAAAGAACCACAAAAACCCCCTAAGAAATTCTGGAATTCAGTCATATCACTGTTAAATCCAGTCTCAAAGAACAACCTCTGTCCACATCCTGACAAAACACCTACTTGAGATAGGGGTCTATATCATGTCAGAGAAATGGCATTACAGCAAATGCCGTTTCGCCGACACACATAGACCGAACTCTTAAAAAAGAGAAAGCTCAGGTTAGCGATTTCTTTCCCAGGGAAAGAAATCGCTTGGCCCAAGCTGTGGCATTGCCCTTTACCTGACTGTAATGTGATCTCGGAGTTTGTATATTTAGTTTGGGGGGTGTGGTGGGCAAAGCCCCTGAAACCCACGGGGCGAAGCCCCCCACTTTATGTTTTAAGTGGTATGTTGTGTTTTGTTGGTTCACTGATTTTTTTCCATGGGAAAAAAAATCAGTGAACTGGGGTTTTGCTCTTTTAAGAATTCAGTCTATATGTGTCGGCGAAACTGCATTCTCTGTAATGCCATTTCGCTGACATGATATAGACCCCTAAGATGGCCAACCTTTTCAATTCATATTTTATCAGTAGCATATCAAATCTCACCCCTACCTTTCCTCAAGCCTGCTGCAATCTTAATTTCATAGCTCCAACTCAACCGTCACAAACATCCTCTACCCCCATTCCACCTAGCTTTTCTTTCTCTCCTATACCTACTACTATAAATCACTAAGCTACTTCTGTAGCTCAAACCTGCCATCAATCCTGACAACTTTCCCTCAGAATACATTCAAATGTCAGCTAAATCTATTGCTTATTCTATTAGCACACTGATTAACAGATCCCATCCAGGAGTCCTATGTCTCTAGCATTTGGAAAAAAGTCTATATATATATTCTTCATCTACACAAAGGTGGTGGTAGCACTGATGTTTCCAACTTCTGCTCTATTGCTATTCTCTCCCCTATCTCTAAAATCATGGAAAACTGTATTCATATTCAGCTTCTAAACTTTTTTCTCCACAACCAAATCCTTTCCCCAACTCAGCATGGGTTCAGGCCGGGCCACAGCACCATATCAGCTCTTCTATCCTACCTGGACACAGTTAACAGAGCTAGAGATTCAAATAAAATTGTTTTCTCACTCTTTCTCGACCTCTCCAAGGCCTCTGATACAGTCTCCCACCCCCTACTTCTCTCAAAACTCTCCAAGCTAGGTATCTCCCCCTCATCCCTAAATTGGTTCTCAAATTACCTAACAAACAGACAAGCTACCAAGTAGCAGCACTCTCTTTCCCCATTAATCAGTACATCTACAGGGGTTCCCCAAGGCTCTATACTTGGACCCCTTCTTTTCAGCATATTCATCAACAACTTGTACTCAATCATGACTCAGGTTTCTGTAATACAGTATGCCAATGATTCAACTATTATCTGTTCTGCCAACTCCGTTGCTGAACTTCAACAAATTATCCAAGATGCCTTTATATCCACTGAAACTTGGATGACCAACAATCATCTTGCCCTTCATCCCAATAAAACAAAAAAAGCAGTTCTCTGTACCTACCATAACGTTCCATGTTTATTGCCCTTCATCTCACCTTCCTTCTTGCTGGTTTGGTTCGGAGCCGATCTTCGGCTCCAACTCAGCCAATTTACTATAGTTCAAGAGCTTTTACAGGCTTGAGGCTACCCCTTATCCCAACATGCCTAGCGGCAGCTACCCAGATCTCATTTGTAATAGCCAACACTAGACATACATAGTAAAAAACAATTTTTACTAAGCTCTTATACATGAAAGTAGGAAGGAAAGAGGAAAAGACAATGCATGGTTAACTAACCTTGTATGTCAGCAGGAACCTCAGCCAGTGTAACCAATAAAGAACTCCTCTCGAACCTCTCCAGGCAGGGGGAAGGGGGGGGGGCGCAAGAAGGAAGGCGAGATGAAGGACAGCAAACATGGAACGTTATGGTAGTTACATAACTTCTTTATGTTGTTTTCCCATCTCGCTTCATTCTTGCTGGAACAAACTCTTCAGGACCGTGGAACCAAAGGATGCCCTATTCCGGGAGACCATATCCACTTTGTAATGAGGGATAAAGGTATGAGGATTTGCCCATGTTGCTGCTGCACAGATTGAATCTAAAGGCAATTTAGCTTGGAAGGCAACAGAGGTGGCTAAAGCCCTGGTTGAATGTACTCTGAGCCTTCCCGGAAGCGTCTTTTTATGTAAATCATATGAATAACTGATTGTGTCTGACAGCCATTTTGATAAGGTCACTTTTGAAACTGGATAACTTTGTTTATTGTCAGCAAAGGATATAAACAATTGGTCTGATTTTCTGAGGACTTTGGTCCTGTGTAAATAAAAATGTAATTGTCTATGAACATCCAATTGGTGTAATCTATACTCTGCCTTGTTGCCATAATTGGGGAAGAACACAGGAAGTTCAATGGACTGATTTAAGTTATACTCTGAACAAACCTTTGGCAAGAAGGAAGGATTGGTCCTCAGAGACTCTATCTCTGTGAAAAATGAGATACAGCGGGCGAATAGACAAAGCATGTAATTCAGAAACCCGTCTAGTCGAGGTTATACCAACCAAGAAGAGGGTTTTCCAAGATAGAAACTTCAGGGGGCAAGATGCTGCTGGTTCAAAAGGAGGCAGAACCATCAAAGCTAAAACTAAGTTTAGGGCCTGGGGGGGGGGGGTTCTCTTACCAGGGGCCTTAAAAGTGTTGTACCTTGTAAGAATCCTCTGCACAACTTATGGGACATAATGTTAGAACCCAAGTCTCCTACATGAAAATTAGAGATGGCAGCAAGTTGGACCCTAATAGTAGCTGCAGCTGCCCCTTTTTCGAAGGTTTCGGCCAAAAAGTAAAGAATCTTGTGAAAAGGAGCTGTAAAGGAATTAACGTTATTATTCTTGGCCCAATTAGAAAACCTCTTACATTTGCTAGTGTAAATCCTCCTGGTACTGGGCTTGTGGGAGGACTCTAGGATGTGTTATACAGCAGGGGAAATGTTAGGGAGCCTGGCTAAGACTAGAAGTGGAGTAACCAAGCAGTCAGCTTGAGAGTTTGGAGGGACAGGTGAAGCCCGCCTGACTGATCCGTCAGGAGGTCCGGAACTGGTCCAGTATCCAAGGCTCCAGTTGAAGATAATGGTGAAAAAAAAAAACATATCTGGTGAGGCCAGTAAGGAGCAATAAGGATGAGTTTGCAACCCAATGATTTCACTTTCTGAAGTACCTTCGGAATGAGAGGGAAAGGTGGCAAGGCATATAGTAGTCCCGGAGGCCAATCGTGTACAAGTGCATCCATGGGGGACTGTCCCGGAGGGGGAACTAGGGGGTAGTAGCTGCTGCATTTGTTGTTTAGGGGAGTGGCAAAAAGATCGCAGCATGGCTGGCCCCATTTACGGAAAATCAAGTCCGCAACTTCTTGCTTCAGGGACCACTCGTGAGGCATGAGGATAGTCCTGCTGAGCCTGTCCGCTATCACTTTGGATTTTCTGGGAATGTGCGTTGCAATCAGAGAACGTTGGGAAAACATTGCCATTTGCCATACTCAAAGCACCTCCCGACACAAGGAGTTAAGATCTGGTTCCACCATGCATGTTGATGTACTGGGTCTACATTATATAGTCGAAGTTTCAAAACTTCAAACCTCACATGAGCGAACTCATATGAGCAAAGTTCAAAACATCGACTATATAATACAATCAAAAGAAAAACTTACCTTACCTCTCTGAGCAGGGGGGCAGGCCCCCCTGCACCACCCACACCCCCCCCTACTTAAATATACCAACTCCGAGAACGCACTTTAGTGCAGAAAGGGAAAATTTTCCATTCTGCGAGTGAAAAGCTGTTGACTTTCACTTTCGACCTTTCCGACGTTCGATCATATGATGTCGACCATCTATGATTCGAACATCAGAAAGTTCGCTCATCTAGTATAGACCTGATGTACCATACCACTGACATATTGTCTGTCTGGATTGCAATGGTCCCGGTAGGTAGAGAGTCTTGAAGTGCTTGCAACGCCAGAAGCACCGCTCTCATCTCTAGACCATTGATGTGCAAATGGTATTCTTGAGGTTGCCACGTTCATTGGACAGTCTGTCCCAGATAATGCCCTCCCAGCCTATCTGGGAAGCATCTGTGGTCACTGTGGCTACTGAACGGGGGTCTAGAAAGGGTCTGCCCAGAGTCACCTGGGGGAGACAAGCCAGTATAGTAGGTCCTTTTTGCAAGATTTCATGATCAAGATCATGTGTGACATTGGCAAATCCTGGAAAGACCACTGAGCGAAAAGAAGCCACTGTAGAATCCGCATGTGGAAGCATGCTAAAGGAACTAGTGTAACTGCTGCAGCCATTGAGCCCAGTACTTGTAAAACCTGTCTTGCCTGAACTCTCATCTTCTTTATGAGAAACGAAACTTGCTGACGAATGGTTGACACTCTGTCTTGAGGCAGTTTTGCTATCATGCATCTTGTATCTAAGTCTGCCCCTGTAAAGGTAATAGACTGACAAGGCAACAAGGCAGACTTTTCATAGTTTATAGTGATGTCTAACTGGGAACAAGTTTGTACTGAGTAGTCCTGTGCTTTGATCAGTTGATGCTCGGTGGTAGCATTGAGGAGCCAGTCATCTAGATATGAAAACACCTTGAATCCTAGACACCTCAGGTGAGCCGTGACCACTGCCATACACTTGGTGAACACCCTGGGGGCTGTGGTGAGACCAAAGGGCAAGGCCCTGAACTGATAATGACTGGCTCCCAGCCTGAAGTGTTGGAGTCTCCTGGATTGCCTTTCCATTTCTATATGGTAGTACGCATCGTGGAGATCTATAGAGCACATTCAATTGTCCTGACCAAGAAGGGAAGAATGGACTGCAGTGTTACCATCCTGAACTTTGTCTTTTTTACTGATTGGTTTAGTTTGCTGAGATCCAAAATGGGTTTCCAGTCCCCTGTCTTTTTTGGAACTAAAAAGAACCTTGAGTAAGTTCAGGATCCGATTTGGTCTGCGGGGAGTTCCTGGATGGCTCTTTTTTCTAGCAATCTTTGAACCTCTAGGATTGCATGATCCTGAAGACTGGGTGGAACATCTGGGATAGAACATTTGTCTTTTAAGGGGGGACTGAGAAAAGGGAATTTTGTAACCCCTGGATATTATCGAAAGTACCCATGTTTCTCTCGTGATCGATTGCCAGGCTGCTGGGTACAGTGATAGTCTGCCCCCGACTGCCTCCAGAGGTGGACAGCCAGGCCTCCCTTCAGGAGTGCTGGAAGGGCCTAGCAGAGAAAGTATCTCTGTCACCCTGCTGTTGCGGACCCCCTCTGCCGCAAGGGGGGCGTCTTCCATTGTTGTTTCCCCCTCTGCCCCTGGGGAAAACGTCTCCACGTGTGTCAGGTGAAGATCCATGGAATTTTCAGAACCACATTTTTCCACTCTTCTGACCTTTACGATAGGGTCTAGATGGAGTGGAAAAACAGAATCTAAGGCAGAGAGTCTTGCCATCCTGTTCACACCTGGTGAGAGTCTCTTTTACCTGAGGCCAGAACAAGGGCGGGCCATCGAAGGGGTGTTGGTAAATAAAGACTTAAAAGGTTCCACAAATTGACAAAGGTGCATCCAGGAGTGTCTCCATAAAGCTACTCTGGTATCTGCTGCCCTACTAGCTCCAACTGCCACATAAGAAATGAGCCTCATGGAGCAGTTAACCATGGATGTCAAGGTCACAAGCTGGGAAGCTGCTCTGTTTGCAACTCCCTCAGCTGTAGGATCTTGCAGGGTATCTCCTAGCTCCTTCAGGAGATCCCTCTGAAGTTGTGTGAAATGAGACAAGTAATTCAGCGACCCGAGAGTCAAGGTCGCTGAAGAAAACATACGCTTCCCATACCTGTCCATTGTACGAGACTCTCTGTTCGGCAGAAGGACAGATGAAGAAGTTTCCGCAAGTTCCTCTTTAGTGGCTGCTGCCACCACCATGGCATCAACAGGGGCCCCTTTGGACAGGAAAGACATCCTCTGGAGCAGTAATAAATTTGTTAGGTCTCCTCTGAACTGGTTTCATGGTCTCTGGAGCGCTCCACGCCTTTCGACTCACTACAGAGAAAAGTGGGTCGAAAGGCAGAGACACCCAAGAGGTGGAGGGTCGGGAACCAAATGCATCCAGCTAGACAGACTTGTCCTCAGAAGGGGCTAGGGACTTCCAGCCACCACTTTGTCTAAAGATTTCCAAGATGTCTGAAAAGGAGACATCCTCAGAGGGGGACCCTTCCGATTCATCCAAGTCCGTATCCAAAGTGATAGACTCAGGGGAGTCTAGATGCATCCTCTTACATTTCTTCTTCCGTAGGACCTCTTCCAAATGCTTGGGGGAGGTTTTGGAAGAGGTGGGGTCACCCTGAGCCTTCCCGGAAGCGTCTTTTTATGTAAATCATATGAATAACTGATTGTGTCTGACAGCCATTTTGATAAGGTCACTTTTGAAACTGGATAACTTTGTTTATTGTCAGCAAAGGATATAAACAATTGGTCTGATTTTCTGAGGACTTTGGTCCTGTGTAAATAAAAATGTAATTGTCTATGAACATCCAATTGGTGTAATCTATACTCTGCCTTGTTGCCATAATTGGGGAAGAACACAGGAAGTTCAATGGACTGATTTAAGTTATACTCTGAACAAACCTTTGGCAAGAAGGAAGGATTGGTCCTCAGAGAGACTCTATCTCTGTGAAAAATGAGATACAGCGGGCGAATAGACAAAGCATGTAATTCAGAAACCCGTCTAGTCGAGGTTATACCAACCAAGAAGAGGGTTTTCCAAGATAGAAACTTCAGGGGGCAAGATGCTGCTGGTTCAAAAGGAGGCAGAACCATCAAAGCTAAAACTAAGTTTAGGGCCTGGGGGGGGGGGGTTCTCTTACCAGGGGCCTTAAAAGTGTTGTACCTTGTAAGAATCCTCTGCACAACTTATGGGACATAATGTTAGAACCCAAGTCTCCTACATGAAAATTAGAGATGGCAGCAAGTTGGACCCTAATAGTAGCTGCAGCTGCCCCTTTTTCGAAGGTTTGCCAAAAGTAAAGAATCTTGTGAAAAGGAGCTGTAAAGGAATTAACGTTATTATTCTTGGCCCAATTAGAAAACCTCTTACATTTGCTAGTGTAAATCCTCCTGGTACTGGGCTTGTGGGAGGACTCTAGGATGTGTTATACAGCAGGAAATGTTAGGGAGCCTGGCTAAGACTAGAAGTGGAGTAACCAAGCAGTCAGCTTGAGAGTTTGGAGGGACAGGTGAAGCCCGCCTGACTGATCCGTCAGGAGGTCCGGAACTGGTCCAGTATCCAAGGCTCCAGTTGAAGATAATGGTGAAAAAAAAAAACATATCTGGTGAGGCCAGTAAGGAGCAATAAGGATGAGTTTGCAACCCAATGATTTCACTTTCTGAAGTACCTTCGGAATGAGAGGGAAAGGTGGCAAGGCATATAGTAGTCCCGGAGGCCAATCGTGTACAAGTGCATCCATGGGGGACTGTCCCGGAGGGGGAACTAGGGGGTAGTAGCTGCTGCATTTGTTGTTTAGGGGAGTGGCAAAAAGATCGCAGCATGGCTGGCCCCATTTACGGAAAATCAAGTCCGCAACTTCTTGCTTCAGGGACCACTCGTGAGGCATGAGGATAGTCCTGCTGAGCCTGTCCGCTATCACTTTGGATTTTCTGGGAATGTGCGTTGCAATCAGAGAACGTTGGGAAAACATTGCCATTTGCCATACTCAAAGCACCTCCCGACACAAGGAGTTAAGATCTGGTTCCACCATGCATGTTGATGTACTGGGTCTACATTATATAGTCGAAGTTTCAAAACTTCAAACCTCACATGAGCGAACTCATATGAGCAAAGTTCAAAACATCGACTATATAATACAATCAAAAGAAAAACTTACCTTACCTCTCTGAGCAGGGGGGCAGGCCCCCCTGCACCACCCACACCCCCCCCCACTTAAATATACCAACTCCGAGAACGCACTTTAGTGCAGAAAGGGAAAATTTTCCATTCTGCGAGTGAAAAGCTGTTGACTTTCACTTTCGACCTTTCCGACGTTCGATCATATGATGTCGACCATCTATGATTCGAACATCAGAAAGTTCGCTCATCTAGTATAGACCTGATGTACCATACCACTGACATATTGTCTGTCTGGATTGCAATGGTCCCGGTAGGTAGAGAGTCTTGAAGTGCTTGCAACGCCAGAAGCACCGCTCTCATCTCTAGACCATTGATGTGCAAATGGTATTCTTGAGGTTGCCACGTTCATTGGACAGTCTGTCCCAGATAATGCCCTCCCAGCCTATCTGGGAAGCATCTGTGGTCACTGTGGCTACTGAACGGGGGTCTAGAAAGGGTCTGCCCAGAGTCACCTGGGGGAGACAAGCCAGTATAGTAGGTCCTTTTTGCAAGATTTCATGATCAAGATCATGTGTGACATTGGCAAATCCTGGAAAGACCACTGAGCGAAAAGAAGCCACTGTAGAATCCGCATGTGGAAGCATGCTAAAGGAACTAGTGTAACTGCTGCAGCCATTGAGCCCAGTACTTGTAAAACCTGTCTTGCCTGAACTCTCATCTTCTTTATGAGAAACGAAACTTGCTGACGAATGGTTGACACTCTGTCTTGAGGCAGTTTTGCTATCATGCATCTTGTATCTAAGTCTGCCCCTGTAAAGGTAATAGACTGACAAGGCAACAAGGCAGACTTTTCATAGTTTATAGTGATGTCTAACTGGGAACAAGTTTGTACTGAGTAGTCCTGTGCTTTGATCAGTTGATGCTCGGTGGTAGCATTGAGGAGCCAGTCATCTAGATATGAAAACACCTTGAATCCTAGACACCTCAGGTGAGCCGTGACCACTGCCATACACTTGGTGAACACCCTGGGGGCTGTGGTGAGACCAAAGGGCAAGGCCCTGAACTGATAATGACTGGCTCCCAGCCTGAAGTGTTGGAGTCTCCTGGATTGCCTTTCCATTTCTATATGGTAGTACGCGTCGTGGAGATCTATAGAGCACATTCAATTGTCCTGACCAAGAAGGGAAGAATGGACTGCAGTGTTACCATCCTGAACTTTGTCTTTTTTACCGATTGGTTTAGTTTGCTGAGATCCAAAATGGGTTTCCAGTCCCCTGTCTTTTTTGGAACTAAAAAGAACCTTGAGTAAGTTCAGGATCCGATTTGGTCTGCGGGGAGTTCCTGGATGGCTCTTTTTTCTAGCAATCTTTGAACCTCTAGGATTGCATGATCCTGAAGACTGGGTGGAACATCTGGGATAGAACATTTGTCTTTTAAGGGGGGACTGAGAAAAGGGAATTTTGTAACCCCTGGATATTATCGAAAGTACCCATGTTTCTCTCGTGATCGATTGCCAGGCTGCTGGGTACAGTGATAGTCTGCCCCCGACTGCCTCCAGAGGTGGACAGCCAGGCCTCCCTTCAGGAGTGCTGGAAGGGCCTAGCAGAGAAAGTATCTCTGTCACCCTGCTGTTGCGGACCCCCTCTGCCGCAAGGGTGGCGTCTTCCATTGTTGTTTCCCCCTCTGCCCCTGGGGAAAACGTCTCCACGTGTGTCAGGTGAAGATCCATGGAATTTTCAGAACCACATTTTTCCACTCTTCTGACCTTTACGATAGGGTCTAGATGGAGTGGAAAAACAGAGTCCTAAGGCAGAGAGAGTCTTGCCATCCTGTTCACACCTGGTGAGAGTCTCTTTTACCTGAGGCCAGAACAAGGACGGGCCATCGAAGGGGGTGTTGGTAAATAAAGACTTAAAAGGTTCCACAAATTGACAAAGGTGCATCCAGGAGTGTCTCCGCAAAGCTACTCTGGTATCTGCTGCCCTACTAGCTCCAACTGCCACATAAGAAATGAGCCTCATGGAGCAGTTAACCATGGATGTCAAGGTCACAAGCTGGGAAGCTGCTCTGTTTGCAACTCCCTCAGCTGTAGGATCTTGCAGGGTATCTCCTAGCTCCTTCAGGAGATCCCTCTGAAGTTGTGTGAAATGAGACAAGTAATTCAGCGACCCGAGAGTCAAGGTCGCTGAAGAAAACATACGCTTCCCATACCTGTCCATTGTACGAGACTCTCTGTTCGGCAGAAGGACAGATGAAGAAGTTTCCGCAAGTTCCTCTTTAGTGGCTGCTGCCACCACCATGGCATCAACAGGGGCCCCTTTGGACAGGAAAGACATCCTCTGGAGCAGTAATAAATTTGTTAGGTCTCCTCTGAACTGGTTTCATGGTCTCTGGAGCGCTCCACGCCTTTCGACTCACTACAGAGAAAAGTGGGTCGAAAGGCAGAGACACCCAAGAGGTGGAGGGTCGGGAACCAAATGCATCCAGCTAGACAGACTTGTCCTCAGAAGGGGCTAGGGACTTCCAGCCACCACTTTGTCTAAAGATTTCCAAGATGTCTGAAAAGGAGACATCCTCAGAGGGGGACCCTTCCGATTCATCCAAGTCCGTATCCAAAGTGATAGACTCAGGGGAGTCTAGATGCATCCTCTTACATTTCTTCTTCCGTAGGACCTCTTCCAAATGCTTGGGGGAGGTTTTGGAAGAGGTGGGGTCACCCAGTGGGGCATCCTGGGGCACAGGTTCCCTATGCTTGGAGCCAGTAGGAGGGACAAAGGCAGGCACAGGCACAGAGGGAGAAGGAGCCAATGAAGCAGAGGGTGGAGCAGTCTCAGGAGACAGCACACTCCTCATCACCTCGAAGGTGCCATGCTCCTCAGCCAAAGGAGCTGCTGGCTTTGAAGAGCCCGGAGATTTCCCTCGAACCAGGAGCAACGGCTCCGAGGCTGATGTATGAGCTGAGCTCACCTGCACCGACGCTCAGAGAGGGAGAGTGGGGTCGGACACGGGTCCGATGCCACTTCCCCCCTCAGAGCCGGCGAGAGAGCTTTGATGCCCAGATCCCTCAATGGACTGAGACATTGAGGAGATCGGAGCAGCCATCAGAACCAATAAGGCAGAAGAAACCGGAGCTGACGGTTCCACCACCATGACCTCCATGCACTCTGGCTCCAAGCTCAAGAGAGTCAGAGGAGGAATCGATGGAGTAGCTGGGAGGGCTGTAGGAGCCAATTCCTTATGGGCTGGGCTCGAAAGTAATTTAGCAAGTGCCTGTGACTTGAGGAGCCTGTTGACCTCTCTCTCCACATCATGATCCGAAAGTCTGGAGGACCAAGAGGAGTGTGAAGAGGACCAGTGACTGCTCGCTCCAGGTTGCAGGAGAGAAGATTGTGGAGCAGAGCATACCAGTTCCAAAGACGGAGACCTTGATCTCTTATGGGTCCGGGTTGGCTACGAGGACACAGATGGAGCTGCAGGAGACTTAGCTTTGTCGGAGCCAATGCTGGGAGCCAACAGAGCCAAAGGCTTCTCGGTGATTTTTGACTGTTCCAAACTCAGAATGGGTGGCTTGGAGTGTTTCTCGGACACTTTGGCTGGCTGAGGACCCTGAGATGAAGAATCTTGAAGGTTCTACAGGAGGCCACTTAAAATAAGCTTATTTTTTCTCTCCTGCAGGACTCTGGAACTGAAAGCATGACAGATCGAGCAAGAGTCCTGCAGGTGAACAGCCCCTAAACAGTAAACGCAACTCGTGTGCCCATCCGTAAGGGACATTTTCTGGCAACACAAATCGCATTTTTTAAACCCAGGGGGTTTTGACTCTTTAGACAAGGTAAACACTAGTCAAGGAAATTTAAAGCACCAGAAAAAACAGAAAGCTATCAACTAACAGCACACAATTAGTAACTGCAACTAGGCTGTAACAGGTAGCCCAACAACAAAAAAGGAAGAATTTTTTTTTTTTTTGTAAAGGGAGAAGAAAGAAGGGGAGAGCCTCTAACTTAAACAGCAACTCCCCTGATGGGAGAGCCTCTAACTTAAATGGCAATCCCAGAAAAAGGAGAAGAAAAAGGAAGAACCCTCTAATTTAAACGGGCTCTAAGGGGAAAGCGTGGCCTGAGGAGAAAAATGATGGCCAAAATCACCACAACAAGCAGAGAAAGGGGTCGTTAGACTAACGGGATAGTACACACTCTAACGAGTCAATAAAACCACAAAAAATTAGAAAAATAGCAATAAATAGAAAAAAAGCACAAAGTACTTAGCCTGAGCCAGTAGTAGCAATCTTGACGCTGCAAGTGGCAAACGAGATTTGGGTAGCTGCCGCTAGGCATGTTGGGTAAGGGGTAGCCTCAAGCCAGTAAAAGATCTCAAGCTATAGTAAATAGGCCGAGTTGGAGCCGAGGATTGGCTCCGAACCCAACCAGCAAGAACGAAGGCGAGATGGGACAACATAACATCTTATATTATTCACCCCCAGAAAACCACTCCCATAAACAAGACCGACTTCACCATACATGCTAAAAACAAAACAAATATCCAGACTGTGTCTCAAACAAAACTACTAGGAAGAACACTAGATGAAAATCTAACATCTGACCAGCATATTCACAACAATATAAAAAAAAAAAATACCAAAAAAGGGGTATCCTATATAGGCATAAACATTTCCTTAGCCACTCCACTAAACAAACCCTTGCTATAACCTACCTTCTATACCTTCCCTCACATGTTACGCCTCCCTACTAATTATTGATTAACATTTGTTGACCGGGAAAGTCCACTGGGTCAGAGACCCATTTTCAGTGGAGACCCGGGGAGAAAAGCTCCACAAGCATTACAAGAGAAAGACAATATTTAAAATACAATTCAAAGTATTACAGATATAACAGGGAGAAAAACATATTACAATTTACATTTCTTAGGATTTACATTAAATTGAACTAGAAAACTCCTTACAATAGGTTGTAATGTTACATCAATAGACAAGTCATGGACTAAGAAACATTACTTTCTTTGGTAAGATTATGGTATCCTGTATAATAAGAATACACTAGTAAAATGTGCAGACTGGGTTTTGCAAACTTTTGTCATCGTAGTGTTTGGTGAAATGTACTGTTTAAGGTGGTTTGCACCAGAGGCAGGTGGCGGATGGATTGTTTAGATAATGTGCTTTTAGAGCTACTTTAGAAGTTTTTGGGTGGTCAATTTGGGTTGTTTCTGATGGAAGGTTATTCCATAGTCTAGCTATGGTATGGGAGAACAGACATTGTCCTGCTCTTTTGTTGGGTTTAGTTACAGTAAGCATGTGTTTACAGGAAGATCTTAGTGTTCTTGTGGGGGTATATGTTTGTAGGATTGAGTTGAGGGCAGGGCAGTCATTTGGTTTAGAAATTAGTTTGTGGGCTAAGGTTAGTTGGGTGTATTATAGATGGTGGAAAAACTCTAGCCATTTTAGCTTGGTGATGGTATGGCAGTGATGAGAACGGTGTGGTATTTCCGTGGCAAATTTGGCTATTTTGTTGTAGCAGGATTGCGATTTATTACTAAGGGTGTGCAGATTAGAAAAAATGGCACTACCATATAGAAGGGAAGGGATGAGTAGGGTACTGGCTAGTTTTATTTTGGTATTTTTATCCAAGTAGAGCTTGTGGCGATATAGTTTACCTAGTTTGAAATGGGTTTTCTTTATTGCAGTTAGGATGTGTGGTTCGTATGTGAGTTTGTTATCTATTGCTATACCTAGTAGTTTGACTGTTTTCACTAGTTCTATTTCTGTGCCGTCTTTAGCAAGGATTTTGAAGTCAATGTCAGGTGATTTTATAGAGAAAAGTAGTTTAGTTTTTTGGGGGTTTAGCATAAGTTGTGCATTAGTAAGCCATGATTCGATAGCAGTAAAGGACTGTTGTGGAGGTGTGAGAAATTTTTGGAGGTGGATATCAGTGTTGAATCATCGGCATATTGGATGAGATTTTGGATTTGGGGGGCTTTGTGCAGGTCATTGATGAAAATCTTGAACACTAATGGACCTAAAATGAATCCTTAACATTCAGTCCTGTCTGAAATCCAGGCTTGTGACCTGCTACAGTAAAATAGCCAAATTCCTAACTAATGCCAAACTAATGCCAAATATTCCTCCCACCGCTGTTTCTCTTTACACTCACTGAAATGGCTGGAACTCCCTCTATATCTTACCTACTTAAAATTAACCACAGCCCACAAAATCATCTATAGACCCTTAGACTGTCCAGACATTACTTCTATATTCACCCTCTGCCATCCTAGTAGGCTTCTCAGATCTGCAAACCAACTCCTTCTGAAAGTAGAAAACCAAACCTTCCTGCTGGCCAGATGCTATACTCCTACACAGTAGCCAAACTGTGGAATGCCCTTCCAACACCAATAAGGACTACCACTAATGCTTCTTCTTTCAAAACATCTCTGCGACAATACCTCTCCACTCTATGGCCCTGCACATGTGCCTACTCTGCACCTCACAAAACGTGATCACTACTATTTTTATACCACCTTCTCTTATTCTTGTAGAACTGTACTACCTACTATATAACTACTTGATGAATTTCCATCTATTCAGATTTGATACGATTGACACCTATAGCTGTAATATGTTTACTACCACATAGCTATTGTCTATTGTTTCACAACTTATTTTCAGTAATTGTTAGTAGTTTACTCTCTACGCTGTCTGAAGTTTGTGATATTGATGTATGTAATCTGTTACTATTTATGTGTGCAATCTACCGTGACTCTTGTATTTTTACATGCATGTTAATATGGAACTTTTCTCCCTGGGCCTGCAGTGAAAATGGGCTCACCTCGGCCCTGTGGACCATCCGGTAAACAAATGAAAATAAATCAATAAATGAGGAATATGGATGAGGTAATTGCAGCCAAATAAAAAGAGGGGTGGAGGATGACCTCAGATGCTACAATGTTAATTTTACTCAGATAGCAAGATAATAGAATGGGGTAAATTGCTAAATGGAGAGGAGATTGTGTTAGTAAAGACACAAATACATTTTTAGATCAGCTTGAAATAAATGGATTATGCAAGAGGTACAGAAAGGGTGAGGCAACTACATTACAGTTAGCTGTACACTCTAGTGGGCTACACAGGTCAATATAATTTTTCATTAGTTGTTTTCTATACTTGTATGTTTAAGGTAAGGGAGCTCTTTATTATATCTGGACTAGGATAACAATAATTGACTGAAGTACAGCCTTAATGGATAAAGTAATTGTTATTATACCATGACCCCCCATTAATATTCCCAAACGTGCACGCTGATTGGCCAGCTTGCACGTTGTAAATCGACATACTAATGGAAAAAGGTCCGGTCGCCCGGACTTTTTCCATTAGTATAAGTATTTTTAAAAACATTGTCTCGCTATGTTAAAGGAGTTTAACATAGCGACACAGGTTTAAAAAAAGCAACGGAGATCTCCGTTGCTTTTTTTAAAGCTGTCTCGCTATGTTAAACTCCTTTAACATAGTGACACAGTGTGTAAAAAGCAACGGAGATCTTGCTTTCTCCGTTGCTTTTTTTTTAAACCTGTCTCGCTATGTTAAATGGGTTTAACAATAACGAGACAGCTTTAAAATAAGCAACGGAGATCTCCGTTGCTTATTTTAAAGCTGTCTCGCTATGTTAAACCCATTTAACGACAAACAGTTGTAAAAAGCAACGGAGATCTTGGTTTCTCCGTTGCTTTTCAAACTGTCTCGCTATGTTAAATGGGTTTAACATAGCGAGACAGCTTTAAAATAAGCAACAGAGATTCTCAGTTGCTTTTTTTAAAGCTGTCTCGCTATGTTAAACCCATTTAACATAGCGAAACAGTAAAAAGCAACGGAGATCTTGCATACTGCATACGCAGTACATCAGAACTGCCGCGGAATACCAGACAGCTGTGGAAGGGCAGCAAGGAGGCATTATACAATGCCATTATTTAAGAAAAGTAATTATTTTTTTTTTAAATAATGTCATTGTATAATAGCAATAACCCACTTCTGGGTGTGGGTAATGCTGGATTTACCCACGGTTGGCTTGTTTGGTAAACCACGCCAACCGTGGGTAAATCCAGCATTACCCACACCCAGGCGTGGGTTATTGATATATTATTTCCGACTGACACTATATCCAAGAGTGACAAAAAGATGGAAGCACAATGTTGAATGGCTGGAATTCTATCAAAGAAATAACTGAAATTATTTTGGCTGCTTTTTACTCTTTATGCTGGCACATTTTGACTATGCACAGACAATGGATCCTAGTGGTACGAATGGATCTCTATTGCACCTCCCACGAAGGTATGGGACTGATGCTTGTTAGGTGATGCATACTGAAATTTCTGTGAATGGGCTTCTGAGGCAGGTTGCAGTAATGTGGCTTAGAAGGGTAATGACTATCACCAGTGTGAGTGACACTTTGTGTGACTTACCGAAAAGTGGTACAGAGGCTTATCACAATACTGCATTTTAAGGAAAATTTGCCAAAAATGCTCTAGAGAGACTTGTTGCATTGTAGTAACCAAAAATTAGTCTGTGTAATGAGGACAATAAGTTAATTTATTGCAATCAAAAAGCCTTCATTCCTTAGGAAGATACCTGCTTTGTAAGGCATCACCACATGACCTATACCTTTTGGCAGAGGTGCAGTGCAGCTCCACTGTCTACCATGTGCTGTGACATGACATAACTTTTTTGTGTGCATGGTGAAGGTACAGTATGGCCCCTGTGTGTACACTTTGTTTATTCCTGGCTATACCCCTGCTCTGACTAACCTACAAGATGCAGATGAGCTACTAATGGTCCTCTGGAATAACAGCCAAGTATTAACCTACAAACCTGTGATGCCTAAAAGCTAACAGAAAGTCTGAGGCTGCAGACCTCTCCCAGCTCTACTTTCAGTGTTAAAACAGGTACTGTTGTGATTTATAATCCATAGGTTTCACTTCACAGTTAGGCCCAAAAAGGCCCTCTCTCACTCCAAACTTCCAGATCTTCCTTTCAGATGATGCTTCAATGAGGAACTAAGTTCCTGAATTTATCCCTCTATACTACTTTTGTCTGTACAACAGTAACTGTCAATTAAAACACTGTGGTTTGGCTAGTTACTGTGAGAATGTTCCCACACACCATATATTCAGAAAATACATTTAAAGGTACATACACAATTTCTATAATAGTGTGTGTGTGTGTGTGTGTGTGTGTGTGTGTGTGTGTGTGTGTGTGTGTGTGTGTGGGTCTGTATATATATATATATATATATATATATATATATATATATATATATATATATATATATATCTATGTTTACTATCAAATGTTCAAATAACACAACAAAAAACATTAATAATATTAAATTCGCAGAACCAATTCCTGCATACTGAAATAAAAAACAATTACCGAAACCAGTGCAGTTAACCGTTTATTGCAATAAATGGTTAACTGCACTAGTTTCAATAATTGTTTTTTATTTTTTTCTAAATGTTTTCAGTTAGTTGACTACCAGCTACAGTTCGTTTAATTCCTGCATACTAATTAGTTCAAAATATTGACGTGCATGTAGCGAAAAGATTGCATTCGCACTTTTGACATTCTTTTTGCGGTTCATTACTGCAATTCACATGACAGAACCTTTGTGCAGGGGGGCAAGTCCCCCTGCGCTCCCCACGCCCCCTGCAAATTATGGTTCTATATTACAACATTGAATATTTAACAGTTTGAATCATTAAAGGTCGACCTTTAGTGATCAAACTGTTAAATAATCGAATGATCAGAAAAAGTAAATAAAAACAACCAAAAAAACTAAACGGTGTAGGCCCCCCCCTGCACCACCCACACCCCCATTACTTAAATATACCAACTCCGAGACCACACTACATTGAAATAAATGGAAATCTCCCCTTACGGAGATTTCTGTTTACTTGTTCGATGTTCGGTAGTTTTGCTATTCTCATGTCGACAATGTCAGATTCGACATTGTCGGCTTTCGAAACTCTAATATAAACCCGCAAATTATATATTCCAACTCTGAGCTTGCACTACAGTGGGGATAAGGGTAATTTCCCAATCCCCAATGTACCACAATCTCTACTCAAAGCACAGTGGCATTCGCTGTACTGAACACTCACAGTAGTAAAGGTCTGCAACATGGGAGGCAGCCTAATGACTTTCGACATTCGGGTGTATATTAAATCACCAAACGCTTAAAAAAGTGAATGGTGACTTGATCGACCCTATGTAAGCGAAAGCTTACAATGTCGAAGTGTCAGAACAGCGATTTTTTTCCCTTGGAAAAAAATTGCTTTTCCAACAAAAAAAAAAAAAAAAACTGAATTTCAAACATTACATTAAGTGGCAGGCTTCGCACCCCACACCCCCCCCCACTTAAATATACCAACTTCGAGACCGCACTACAGTGCCGAAAATGGCAAAGTACCAAAGCGGCCAAGCAGATTCTTTCCCAGGGAAAGAATTCACTTAACAGCCGCTTCAATATTTCCGTTTTCAGCCTTTTAAGTTCAAGCAAGACACATTCGAAAGAATGCATCTTCTATCTTCTAATATAGACCCCGACATTCCCATGTTTGCTGAATCTTCATTCTAAGTTTTGATAGTAAACCATATATATATATATATATATATATATATATATATATATATATATATATATACAGGATATCTGAGAAGATATCTGTGTTTGCAAATGAAGGACATAATTTTTCATTTCATTGAGATAGTATTAATAAAATAAAACAAACATTAAACCTTCTGTACCAATTCTCTGCAAGCTTTAATTTCCTTCCAAATGCATTTACAAAGGCACTAGGATGCCATATCCTTTACACTGGACAGATGGCAAATCATTCAGAGTTTTGTTATGGGGAAAAAAAATCTCATTTTTTTTTAACTCTCATACCTATGTACATCAATATCACTGGACTATCAAATATCGCACGAGAAATACTTGGTGGTGCTCAGTCTACTTTTGTCTCCCAAAAGTAAAGAAAAATTAGGGAAAAAATATCTGATGCCTTAAACTGAAATTATAGTTCATTACAGAGTAAAAAAAAGTAATTCACAATGCTTTTTAACAGCAACTCAGTGCCTCGTGTAATCTCATTGCTGATGTCCATTGCCCTGATTGTCAGTCTCTTACTGTGGGACATTAGCAGGCTGCCATTCCAACAGTCTGAAAAGGGGGAGGGGTAGTAGTTATGGATACATTTTTTTATATACAACAAATGTTGCAATTATTAGGTGATACTAACACTTACCTTTGCATTTCTGATAGGGAAGCTAAGGCTGTTATAGATAGAGTATCAGTCTTCATTTTTGATTTGTTCATTTCACATTATATTACTGAGGAACTGTTTAATTATTTGAATGTTGAGTATCCTATTATTCCTATAATTTATGGTTTACCAAAAGTTCATAAAGACACAAATTGTCCTCCCATGAGACATATTGTTTCCAGCTGAGGATGGGCTACTGAAGCCCTATCTATATATGTTGAGAAGTGCCTACACCCTGTATTGGAAGGTTGTGATACAGTATTAAAGGACACAAAAACCTTTCTGAAATCCTTATATGAAATAATGATGAATATAAAGAGCGAATTCATTTTTGTCACCATGGATATAGCGTCACTATTTACGATGATTCCCAATAATTGGGGGATTGAGAGGATTCGTTACTTGCTCAACATTAAAAAGGTGTATAGTAATACTAAACTTGAATTGATCTGTAGTCTATTGGATATTATTTTAGACAATATATTCATTTTCAATGAATTTGTGTATTTACAGAAGGTTGGCATAGCTATGGGCACAGCTTGTGCCAATAGCTACGTCAATTTAACATTGGTCTCATGGGAGACTGTTTTTTTTGTCAGAGGGCAGTGACTTTTACAATGAGGTTTTATTGTACACACATTTTGTTGACAATGTTTTTTTGCTATGGGGAGGGACTATTGATATGTTGGAACTATTTGTAAATTATTTACATAGTACAACTGATTTTTTAAGGTTCAACTTTCAATATTCAGACAAAGAAATAGACTTTCTTGACATTAAAGTACGCAAAAATTCATCACAAGAAATAGTTACTGGTCTATATAGGAAACCTACACATAAGAACAGTATACTACACAAAAGTAGTATGCACCCACTCACGTTTATAGGAACGTAATTAAAGGGCAATTTATGAGGATGAGCAGACTTCACAACACTGATGAGGGCCTACAAGAAGCAGTCACTTTACTGGAAAGTGATTTTAAGAAGAGAGACTATAATAAAAAGGAAATAGATGACAGCATTGAAAAAAATGTATGAAGGACGTAAAAATAGAGGGACCCCATACTATTCGGATGAGGTTCAAAATGCATTGTCAAACGAGAACAACATGAACAAGGTCAGGTTTCCAATAACTAACTCGAGTGACATCAGAAGATTCTGTGGGATCTTTGAAAAGAATTGGGGTATCCTGACTACTACAAATGAACTGCAGGGGGTGATAGACAATAAACCTAGCTTTTCATTCAAGAATAAAAAATCACTAAAGAGGCAGTTATAAAGTAAACTCCAATAGAAACAATAGAATAGTCTCTCAAAGAATTGGGACCTTTCCATGTAGAAAGTGTACGGCATGCAATTATGTATACAGTAAATCTACTTTTCATCATCAGACTTGTAGATTTGAAATAAATATAGATTTTTATGCTGATTGTAGAACTAGATATCTGGTATATTTTAGTTTCTGTACAGTCTGTCATGCCTTCTATATAGGTAAAACTGAAAGGATATTTAAAGAACGTATACATGAACATCTGAGGGGCATTAAGAATAAAAAAGAAACTAGTGCCTTGGCCAAACATGTGCAGTCTGCAGATCCATGACATATTTTCAATTTTATGGCCCTAGAGGTTGTGCAACCAAGTATTAGAGGGGGGATATGAGCAACATTGTAGAAGAAGTGGAACAGAAATGGATTATGTTACTGAACGCAGACAGCTATCCAGGGTTAAATAGTGCTGTATCACTAAAACCTTTTTTGAAAGCAAGACCACTTAAGCATTGAAATAAACATATTTTTATCAGTATATTAGGAATTAACTTGTGTTGTTGTTATATAGGGCTGTGTTAAATTGTTGATTTTAAAAAAAAAATTGTACTTATTTTATGATGTCATTAATGAGAAGCTACATGATTGGATATGGTATGATTTAAATATAGAGAGGTTATGCATGTTAGTTAGAGTCTGAAGAAGCGATTTGTTATTTATTGTGAAAGCGCTTACTTTATTAAACTTATACTATTTTTGATATCAGCCGTGGTCAGTTCGCTCTACTCTGATATCAATCCCTGATAGGGAAGATAGTCTCTAGCCTGCAGTCAAATGTTTTCTTGTCCTCTTCCCATTCTATTACCTTTTCCTCTCTAATTTTTGTTCCCTATACCTTGGTTTCTTTGCCAGCTTCCTCCAGTAAATTCCAGCCCCTCTTGTGTATTCTCTGTACCCGTGATTGCCGTCATTCCTATCGGTATAATCTCCTCAAGCCATTCCCATATTGGCTTAGTTCTTAGTATACTTTCTGCTACTTTATGAATATAATATTATGAATAACTTTAATATTCTCCTTAAGGATCTGTATCCAAACTGCAACTCTCTCCTTATTTAATGCATTTTCCTCCACTTCATCATCATCCTTTTCCACTTTAAACTGTAATTTTCAGATTGTGTTATGTACAATAGCCTTAACTGTGTAGCTTTAAAATTTCCCTTCAAATCAGGTAATCCTAAACCACCTTGACTCTTGTCCTTTTCCCCTCCCAAATAAAATCCTTCAACTCTTTAATTACTATCCACAACTTCTCCTCTAGTTGATAAAAACATGACTGACCTGTGTATAAAACTAAAGGGACTAAATATTTTTGCTGCTTGCATCCTGCTATCCATATCCATAGGCAAGAGCTTCCAGTTTCTCAGTTTTTGCATTATCTTTTATTTAGTTTTTTCCCACATATCCTTAGCTGCCATATAACCCATATTCCTAAATGCTTCATTTTATCATGTCCCCATAAATATGGGTATTGCTGAACCAATTCATGTGGGGGGTATATAGTTTGCAGCTACAGCCCTTGCTTTATCTTTAATAATTCTATATCCCCCCCCAAAAAAAAAACAAACAAACTGGAACTATCTCAGAGTGTTCCAGAACTCTGAAATGCCCTTTTCCTGGTTTTATCAGGTACAAAATAATATCTTCTGCTAATAAAGCTGACTTTTCTTAATTACCATACTATTATATCCTTGAATTTATGAGTCTCTTAGTGTCTTTGCCAATGGTTCTAAATATAACACAAATAACAATGCAGAAAGTGGACATCCCTACTTGGTTTCTCTATTCAGACACAACTTGTCAAAGAGGAGCCCTCCCATTTTGATTTTTGCCTCTGATCCCATATATATATATATATATATATATATATATATATATATATATATCCCTAATTAACCTTATTATTATAATATCAGGAAATACAAATGTTCCACTGTCCTACTCCTATAATTCTAGCTTCCTCTGTCAAATGCTTTTCTAGATCAAGACCCATCAACAACAGCTGTATTTTTTAAATTCTACTTCCATCTGGATCATCATTGTTCTGTTAATGTTGTCACATTTGCCTCCCCTCCACAAATTCACACTGATCCGTATCTATCAATGATGACAACACCTTTGCCTTTCTTTAGCCATTATAGACATAAACACTTTATAACCATTGTTTAAAATTGAAATGGTCCCGTGAAGCTGGATCTGATAGAGCTTTATCATTTTTAGGTATTAAAGCCACCACAGCATTTTTTCCAGGAAGATGGTGCTTCCCCTCCGTTTAAAATGCTGTTAAATAAAACTTCCATATCTTTATCACTTTCTTCCCTCCAATCATCCAAACCTCCACTGGAACACCATCTATTCTAGGAGACCTCCCTCAGATTGCTTATACATCACCATTTGTATCTCATCTCTTATTTAATTGTTAATTGTTGAGCCTCATATACTTCTAACCTTGGCATATCAAAGCCTTCCATAAATATTTCCATTTGTACTTTTTCTTGATTTTCCCATATCTATGCTTTATATAATTTTTCATAACATTTCCAAAATATCTCTAATACTCTACATGATCTGTAGTTATTTTTCTTGTTATAGGCTCCCTAAGTTAGGCAACAATCCTTTCTACTTTCTGTTGCCCAAGTCATTGTGCTGAAAGTCCTACTTTAACTAAGTAATACTTTAATAACTAGTAAGTTATTATTGAAAACAGTCGCTTAACAGCAATCTTTCTAAGCTCATGCATACCACTCTCCAGTTGCCCCACTTCTTGTTCTGTGAGATTACCCTTATTCTGTAATAATTTAACCTTTGTCAGAACCTCTAAATAATTCTTGTTTCTTAACCATATCTCTTTTTCTTTTATTCCTACCTTATTTTTAAACTCTACTTTCATTTTATCCCACTCACTGTCTATAACTTCTGGACTACTTTCTATCTTCCCAATAATTTCTGAATAATTTCCATTACCCATTCCTTAAATTCAGCTCTTTTTAACAGGTAGGAGGGGAAGCGCCAGTGTCTCATTTTTATTTTATTACTCTGAATTTTCACTGTAGTTATTACAGGTGCATGAGCTTTAATAGTTATTGGATGTGTGCCAAAGCTCCCAATAAAATGCACATGTTCTTGTGAAATAGGTTCATAGGTTCATAGGTTTATACTAGGCTATCTGCCCTAAGGCATTTATAAGCCTAGCCCAAATTTTTGTGGCTTACCCTTATATGAAAAAATACTGTGCCCATTAGTTTGTTGTGCCTCTGTCCAGCAGTGACACAGAGATGATTCCCGGGGTAAACCTACGATCTCCCATCCACAGGTCTAGATTTCTCCTGAACAGAGTGAGCGAGGTGCTCTGCCTCACATGGACCGGGATTTTATTCCACAGCATAGGGAGTCTCTGAGTGATAAATCTATCCCTCCAGCACGTCCTATTTATATCCGTGCTAAGGTTTAAGTCGCTTGCTCTAGTGGTTTTGGTGGATTTGGATTTTTTGAGGTGCAGCATGTCCATCAATTCCGGGTTGGACATGGCCTTGTATGTCAGGCACATGTCACCTCTGAGCAGACGGTATGCGACTGAATAGAGCTGGAGTTTCTTCAATCTGGCAGCATATGACAGATTTTGGAGTCCCTTTATCCTTTTGGTGAGGAAATTTTGGGGTCTCTCCAATTGCTGCAGATGTCTGGTGAGATACATCCCGAATGGGGCATTGTACTCGATCATTGGTCTGATAAGTGAAGAGTACAGGGGAACAATGACCTCACTAGATATGGATGTGAATCCCTTCATGATCAGGTGGGCAATGTAGAAGGTCTTTCTAACCACTTTAGCAATGTGAGTGTCAAAAGAAAGGCCACTGTCAACCTGGGTCCCCAGGTCCCTGATAACCTCTTCTGTGCTTAGTGGATTGCCACCTATATGGTAGCTTGGGGTTACCTTGTTTTTCCCGAAGGGTATGACTATACATTTTTGGCGTTTAACTTCAGGCCATGGCTCTGGCACCAGCTATCTGTTTCCGTGAGTCCCTTCTGAAGGATATCCGTGTCCGATGCACTTTCCACTATGGCGCCCAGTTTGCAGTCGTCTGCAAACTTTGTCAGCCAAAGTCCTCCCATGCTGGCCTGTACTTCTGAGAAGTAGATGCCAAACAATAGGGGCCAAGGACCAAGCCCTGTGGGACACCACTTGTGACCGGCTTGGAGTCTGACACAGCGCCAGCAACTCTAACCCTGTGGGTTCTGTCCTTAAGCCAGTTTGCAACCCATCTTGTGACATATGGGTTTACATTTAAGCTGGTAAGTTTTTCTACAATACCCGAGTGGGGTATTGTGTCGAAAGCTTCTTTGCAAGGTCAAGGTAGGCTGTATGGACTGCCTTTCCCTCATCAATGGCCTTGGTGACTGTTTCAAGAAGTCGACCAAGTTCAAAAGGCATGATCTTCCCTTGACAAAGCCAAACTGGGTCGGGTCCAATGTCTGCAAGTCCCCTATATCTTTGTTTATGAGCTCCATTATGATCCTCTCCATAGCTTTGCAGACTAGACTTGTTAAGCTTATGGGGCGGTAATTACCAGGGTCCGTAGAGGCGCCGCCTTTGTGGAGTGGGACCACAGTTGCCGTCGCCACTCCTTGGGCACGTATCCTGTGGTAAGGCTGAGATTAAACAGCTGCCTTATGTGCGGGTTAATTCCTCATTTAGCTCGTGTAGCACACAGCTGGGGACACCATCCGGTCCCATTGATGCTGTGTTTTTAGCTTTAGAAAGCAGCTTTCACCTGCGCATTTGAGATGTCTGGGAGGCTACACTCGGCTGGGATAGTTATCTCTCCTTTAGGGGAGGGGGATGAAGTTTGCACTGAACCTGTCTGCCAGTATGTTGGCAATGTCTGTGGGTTCAGTGATTTTTGTATCATTTTGGACTAATTCTGAGCATATCTGGGAGTTTCCACCCAGGTTCCTAACATAGCTGAAAAAGGCCTTATGATTGTCCTTTGAATCCATGGCAATTTTTCTCTCAAAATTGGCCTTAGTTGATTTTATGAGTGCTCGTATTTTTTTACTAATAATGATCAGGAGTGACTTCCCTTTTATGGATTTTGTTCTATCATGTAATAGCTTTCTCCTCTTATTGTAAAGTTTGTTAATGGCTGGGGTCCACCAGACTGGACATTTGCCCTTTGTGGAAAGAGTCTTGGTTTTATTTGGGATTGCCTGATCCATGCAGTCCTGGAGGTGTTCATAGAAGGCATTTGTAAGGGCTTCCGCAGCTTGGGTTGTGGTTTCCTCTGGCTCAGGGGCCTTGAAGAATACTACACCAGTCTTGAGTAGTGTGAAGTTTGCTTTAGAGAAGTTCTTCACTATGGTCTTTTTTGTTTGGGGTGGGGGCGGGATGTGGATTTCCAGTGAGATAAGTTTATGATCAGATCTCACCAATGAGGGATATACTTCCGGTGTGGAGCATTTTGTCCCCATGTTTGTGACAATGAGATCTAGTATATTTTCTCCTCTCGTGGGAACAGTGACTAGCTGTTCCATGGAATTTGAATTTATGAACTCCAGGAACCATTGGGCTAGAAAGTTAGGGCTTGAGTAATGTTCCCAGTCTATATTCGGGTAGTTGAAGTCACCCAATATGATGGTGTTTGGAGATACATTGATACCCTCCAGTGTCTTCAGGAAGGCTGTGTGGGGTTCCTGAGTTTGAGAGGGTGGCCTGTAGCATGCTACAATTTGTAGAGCAGTTTTGCCTATGGTTAGTTGCACCTGGATGGTTTCCGAAGCTTCGTGCGTTGCCACCAACCTGGAGGTGTGGGTATCCTTTATGAATATGGATACACCCCTTCCTTTTGTGGTGTGGTCCGGGTTTTGGGGCGGGAACGCATGATATGAGGTAAAACCTAATAGTGCCGGGGTGCTCTCAGGAGCCTTGAACCAGGTTTCAGTTACAGCACAGACATCGATGTTCTCCATACTGAGAAGGGCCTCGAGTGCGTGCATTTTGAGATTTAGACTTCTGGCATTGAGCAGCATTACCCTCAGTTTCTTCCCATTTTTGTTTTCTAGGGTGGTAGGTTTAGAATTTGAGCCTTGCCTAAAAAAGGCACTATGGGGGTGGCAAGAGCCTTAACCAATATCCGGAATCCCAGGGGTGACAGGTGCAAGCCGTCCCTTGCGAAGCAGCGTGGCTTGTCAAGCATGTCATCCCAGGCAGACAGACACTGGATCCCCTTTGAATGACACCAGACATTAAGCCAATTGTTAAAGCTGATCATCTTGTCTCTATATTGTGGCATCATTCTTGGTGAAGGAAGGATACTGCTCAAGGTTAGGGTCATACCTGCCTGGGCTACATAATCAGAGAGCTCCTCTATGTCTCTTTTCATGTAGTCCAGGGAGGTGCACCTTCTGTTTAGTCTAGTCTAGTTATTGTACCTCGGGGAATAGTATGCAAGTTCTCTCGGAGTTCCCAGTACTGAATTCATGTCTTCCGTACCAAATATTTTCATAGTGTTTCTTCAGAATTCTGTCCTGTTTTGTTTTATTTACATAGGCCCTCCAGATACATATAATTTTTGCAAATCAAATTCCATTCCCTAAGTATAAGTAATATTCCCTGCTGAAAGCTGATTATTTATCAGCTTTAGGTGAAATATAAATACATGTCAGTGTGATCCTTATCCCTTGCCAGCAGCCCCTTACTGTCACAAATCTACCATTATCATTTTTTGGAGCTCCTCAACAATGAGCTGTCTTTGATCAACATGTAGCCACTGTTGGAAGGAAGTTATTTTTTCATTGCACAGCTTATATGTAAAGGTAGTGCATCTAGATCCAGGGATGTATTTGTTCCACTGTACTTGGCATTCATTAGGCCGATCGTAATGCCTCTTTAGGCCTCTTTAGGCATGTCCAAACACTAGTCAAAACGAAATTTATCCTATTTTGTCAGACCTATTACACACTCACAAATTGTATCATAAACACACATTCAAAGAATCTCAATCTGTTTTGCAAAATAAACAGGATGTTGGAGGGATGGGTTTGTATCATTTAGAATACCTCTTCTATGTAACCATCTTCCAGTCTTCATAAACCAAAGTACTTCTCTCACATTATTCAAATGTAATTTGGAAGAATGGATGGGATATCAAAAATTCACCCCCAGTTTGGCAACCGTGTTCCTCATGGATGGGGAAACAAGTAAATGTAACATATTCTTGTTCAGCCTATCTCTGAGTTATTTGTATACAAAATATAAGGGATAGAAACTACCATGGGAATGTAAGGCTAGACATCTTAAGTACATTACAGGTCAATAGCCTATAAAATACTTATGAACCTATGATTGCAATCTACTTTACAAACATTCCCTTTAATGGGTTGACTATAATGAGCTTTTATGTTCTGCTTCTGAAAAAAAAATACAGGTTAATGGTTGGCTGGCAATATCAATTTGAAATTAGGAAGGAGAAACTTTTATTGGCATATTAAATTGGCAGCAGATAGCCTGCCTGGGCTAAATGGGGGTACAAGTGTGAAGCCTGAGTGTAATGAAAGCATGTGTTGAACTAAAGTATGTTATGTATTTAATGGAACAATTTTTAAAGAATTCTTCTGAGTTGCATGATTTTTAAATGAATCCTATGATGTCATACCTCTCAACCTCTCAGTGCAAGAAATATGGACGAAGCCTAAAATAATGGGAGGACAAATTCCCAAAAATAGGGACAGATTTTAAATATACTGCTCTTATAAACTTAAAAAGTTGTTAGAATAAAAGGATTTGTGTTAACAAGGATATGAAGTCGGATACTCAAATGTATGTAATTTAGTAACTTCAATCCAAAATGATTTTCTAGAAAACCACAAATTTAATGAGTAAAAAACCAAAAATGTTAGGCAAAAATCTGGACATTCTGCAAAAATCTGGACAGTTGAGAAGTATGGGTATTTTAAATGTAATGGGCATGTTGCTTGCATACTGGTTTGAAATCACACATTCTAGTGGCTCTAAGAATTTTAACTTCAGTTTTGCAATGCATTTTTCTTACCAAATGAAGTCTGTTACTGATTAATAACTACATATGATAATGTTAGCAAGAATCAACTGTAATATAATTTGACCACTTTCACCACCGAAGAAAGCTGCCATAAAAGTTGGCATGTGATCAGTGTTCACTGATTAAACTAATGGCATCCATATATATATATATATATATATATATATATATATATATATATATATATATATATATATATATATATATATATATATATATATGTATATAAAGAGAGATCGGTGGATTGCTGTAGATATAAATACTGATATACAAAAATACATATAGATATAGATACATAGATAATACAATTAATCAAGTACATTTCAGTCAGTCTGTTAATCTTTATATGAATTCGTAAAACTAAGCACTTTCCAAAATCTAAGAACATTCAAGAACATATTGAATCAAAATAATAATATTTACTAATGAATTTGCATATTATATTTGGAATTCAATGCTTATTGTGTAAATCTGGTTCACGTTAACACTGATACTCAGAAAGGACTTACTTTTGGTATACATTATGTGTAAGTGAGCTACAACAGTGCAATGGTGATACATGTATGTGTGATTGAGGGAAAACATTGGCAGTCTGTGTATACACGAACTACTCCAGTGTAATGCTGGTACATAAGAAATTTGGACAGTGGTTTCTTAGTGCACCATATGAATGTGAAGTATTTTGATTTAGTGCTGCAAGATAAGAAGATTGGCTGATTATAGGAAGTGTGTAATCTAATATATGGTAGTTCATCTGGTATATCCTGCTTGCACCCTACCTAAAATTTTTCTAGAATACAATTCCCACCCTGAACCTCACCCTGCTTGTTTCTGACATCTGGTGCAAATAAGAAGTTACAGCTTTTGTGAGAAGTGCCTCACTTAATATCTGGTGGTCCATCTGGTGTTCCTTGTCCGTACTCTATGTAACACTTTTCTGGAAAACAACCCCTGCCCTCACCTCAGCTTGCTTCTAACATCTAGTGCAAGGTAGAGTGAGATGTTTTAATTCCTTTCAGGTTTAAATTGTAACTGCTGCTGTGTACCCATTCAGGTGTTCAGCTGCCTGGTGCAAGTTGCTAGAGCAGCCCCACATGCAACTTACTTGTTAATTGCCTTTATCTATTGTTACCTTGAACTTCTTCCCTCTCTCCTGCTCTCTAGTTTTGCAAGAACCTTATGCATTTATCTTTTTACAGCTTACAGAGGTTTACAGCTCAGAAAAAAAATAATATAGTTATACACTTTCAGTCTTGGTGTAGAAGCATACTTAATGAAAGTGACTCTGAAAAGCCTTTGTCTTGCTTTTGCAAAGGCGCACACTAATTGGCTACCATCCAATCACCATTGCTGGAGACTATCAGATTACCTTTGATCTTTTTCTTTTCCCAAAAAAGTACACTTCTCTTACAATGCATAAAAAATGTATTATACTTAGGTGCAAATCACAGCATGTCGCTCAGTCCTCCCATTGTTTTCCATACTCTTTTTACTTGCTCTTTTAACAGTTTGTACCACTCTGGGTCTTTTACCATCATGGACCCCTAGATTGGAAATAGTAGCTGTTCATTTATTGTATTTATGCTTTTTCTTTTTGTTGGAAATTGTACTACATTACGCTGCTGGTGAGACAATTACTAGTGGCAGTGTTGTTGCTAGTGCTTTAAACATTATGTATAGCTCTGACATATAGGTAAGGTAATGCACAAAATTATGAGCTAAAGTAAGGTGCTATATATTATTATATCCTGACCCTATTCCACTGTGTGCTAATTTGTAATGTTACTTGCCTAAGATCTCAAACAGATTGAACTTTTGATTGAATAGTAATAGTTATTTTAACTGTAGTTGAAAAGAACTGCTAAAGGTGTTTTAATTGCACTAGGTCTCTATCAAAGCTGATGTTGTGTTGAATTGTTAGTACAGTTTCTCTGAGGGGGTATTACTCTAAACTGTACACTTTATATCTGCCAAATGTAGATGCACACATGCTTTCTGATGTGAGCGTGTCCTCTATACCACTGTTGTATTTAGCTTATTGTGTTACAGCTCTGAGGATACTTGCTCTATACACCGATATTTGGATTTCTACTATGCATACTTGATTATATATATATATATATATATATATGTGTGCGTGTGTGTGTGCGTGTGTGTGTGTGTGTGTGTGTGTGTGTGTGTGTGTGTGTGTGAGAGAGAGAGACAGTCTTTGATCCATCACCTGTTACTAATCTATTCATCTCCCTGTAGTCCTCTTCTGACCAACATGTTTTGCTTTCTCCTTCTCTTCAAGAAGGCCTGGCACTAACTCATAATTCTCCTGTGGTTGTCGATGTTAAGTGTTGGTTTGAAATTCACATGGTTCTGATACAAGGATTGCAACTTGCATTTTTCACCATGTCTCCACAGTGCTAAGAAGGACATTTTATATTGCTCATCTCCTAAGTAAGGGCATTGCCTCCAGAAAAAAAAGATGTTATAGCCCTCCTGTACTTTCTCATCAGTGCTCCCTTTGGTATGTTCCTTTCCACACACCTGTAGGAATTGGAGACACCACAAGGGTTCCTTATGAAGAAAATCCAATGTCTTCAAGATCTGTCTTATGTGGACAGACTGAAATCATTGTCACTTTACTCTGTGTCATACAGACTGCTAAGAGGTGACCTGTGCCTTGCATATAGAGCAATCTCTGACCCAGCTTTAACGGAAATGCTGCACATTCACAAGTCAAATGGCACACAGGTCACTCACTCAAAGGACCTTAACCTGGTATGTGACATCAACAGAACTTGCTGGATATTCGGATTTGTCTCACAGAGGTTGCCCCACCTTTGGAACAAGCTTCCTATTTATGTTAAATAAAGCCCCTCACTGGCCCTATTTAAGCTCATTTGGATGACTGGACGGGTAAATGGAAATTCACCCCGGGGGTTACACGTGTCCCTCTTGGACAGGAGCAGTAGGCGCTGATTTTAGTGTCTTCTTGAACCAGACACCCTTTGGAAAATGGGTTGAACTTGGCTAGGCTCATAAGGGCCCTGGGGCCATTAGCCTAGTAACCTGCTATGATCCTTTGATCCTATGATAATTGGTGCCAGAGTCACTGTCTAAAACTGAATGCCAAGAAGTGCATAAAAGGTCAACAAAGTAATGGAAGAAGGGAAAAATGGTACATATCGCAGTCCGCAACTCCCCACTCAGGCATAGTAGAATAATGAGTACCAAGGTCACATAGACAAACCAATCAATAAAAACTAAAAAGTCAAGCTAGATTTTCCACTGTGTGATTCCTTAATACATCTTCTATTAAAGGTATCATGGGATATATGCAAATGACCCCTTAAGGACATCAGGTGTTTCAGCTATATGGCAGTTCATGATGTTTTTCCATTTTTAAGTCTGTTATGGCCAAATTCAGGCCAATAAAGCCAAACCGCAATACCTGTGGACATGCATACATACAAGGCATCCTTTCACCCATTACTGATGGATTTACTGCACATCAGCAAGTCAAACGGCATCAGAAATACTTGGTCTATGGATCTGAACCTCTTCTAGAATATCAACAGAATGGTTTGGAGGGACATGTATATCTCACAGAGGATAATGCTGCTGTGGAACAGACTCCCATCTATATTAAACAAAATTCATCTCTGTCCATATTCAAGCACAACTTGATTTATGGATGGGAAACAGAAAATGTACCCCAGGACTGCCCGCTATACTACTAATGGACAGATGCAGCTCCTAAATGCTTTAGCCCATGCACAGGTCCCCTCAAATTACTGATGGTATGAGCCATATTATTCTCATTAGGGGTAATATATAATTAATGACCATGGGATGAATAAGGTCAGTCTTTAACCAAATGGGATATGTTATTTTGAGCAGAAAAAGGGAAACTGGCTCGGCTTAAAATGGCCAAAGTAGCCTAGTGCTTAACCTATGAACCTATAATAGTTTCATTTGGAAAGACAGTCACTCCCACAAATTACCACATGAATTTGGGAACGGGTGTAGACAGTTACTTGGCATTCAACCATCATGCATCCTACTCTCTTAAGGAAGTCTTTTTTTATATTGAAAATTTTATAAGCAAAGGTATGCCATCTAAGTCTAAACATGTCATTGTTCTCTTGTATTTTACTCTCATTAGACCAATCACAGAAAACAGTGCCCCCTTCTGGAAGTAACAACTGGAGACTCGACATAGGTTCCTCAGAAAAATAATACATGGTGTAGGCAACATGTCCTATGAAGACCACCTTATCCTTATACTTGGTCACTTACACGTTGCTGAGCGGCAATCTGTTTTTGACATACAAAGCATCTTCTGGTACAGCCTTAATTAACATGTTACACATAATCATATAGCATCAGAAACACCCGATCCAAGGATCTAAACCTCATCTACAACATAAATAAGACATACTAGAAGGATAGGTATGTGTTTCCGAGACTAACCCTTCCATGGAACAGGCTTCCTGTCCATATGAAGCATAATTGTAAATTACACCTACTCAAGCACAACTTGGATCAGTGGATGGGAAATCGTAAATTTGCCCCTGATCTGGCACCTATGTCTCTGTTAGAGAGAGGTACCTTGTAAATGCTCGCCCACTCTTGCCCAAGTGATATATACCCCCACAAAAGCCTATGGGACCAAAACCAAACCCTGGCTAACACTTTTGGAAAGCATGTCTAGGATTAAAATGGCCTGCTAGGGTTGTTAGCCTAGTAATCCCATATGATCCTATGACTATTGCTGAGAATAGCTACAATTAATCATTGTCCACAAGCGGTTAGCACATAAGACTAAAGCTGTGAACTGATAATGAGCTGCTTCCTGTAGTCAAAGTTGCAGGGTTTGATTCCTTTCACCTCCATTTGTGTGACTTTGAGTAAGTCATTTAACCAGACAGGTCACCCTGAGAAGGGAAACCTTTTCCAGTGAGCTTACCCAGTTAAACCTATCTGGTGTTTTCAATACAGTTACTCAGTCCAGTTTGAATTATGTTTCTTTATTGGCAGATGAGTGCTGCTTAGAACACTGTGTTTTAAGCAGCGCCCTTCTGCATTCTAAGCAGTGCTCATTTGCCAATAAAGAAACTTATAATTCAAACTGGACTAAGTAACTGCCTTCATTCTAAGATTAAGGATTATAGATTTACTTCCTAAAGCACCTTGAAACCAACAGGACGCTGAAATGAGGAGTGACCTAGGACTATAAGAAAAGGAGGTACCCACTGCCACGGGGGATTCATAACCATAGGCATCCCCAAAACCAAGCATAATCCAGGATTTTCTCTCTCCAATACAGGCAAAGGAATATTTTTCTCTACATTTACCCCTCAGTTACCACTGGATCTACTGAGGATTTTTGCTTGCCACCATCTTGCCTAGGACTGGGCTTATTTCTAGTGTTAACCTCAAATAAAGGTGTAAACAGTCCTTTGGCTAGCCTTGAACATCTTGTTTATCTATTTCAAATGTCTCAGGTTTGTAGTTTTTTGTTGCTTTTAGAATGATCAGAAAAGAATGCCACACCTATATGCTGGAAAATGAATATCACAGCATCATTTCTGAAATTAATTTACAAAATATATCTATAAAAACTAACTTAGCATAGCACATTACATAAATTGACTCCAAATTCAATGGTTCTACTCAGTTTACAATGATATTTATTAGCATGCTACTGTAATTACTTATTTTGTACATATTTGCATGAGCATTTTGTGTATATGTTCTTATTTATCTCTTAAATAAATTCTTAATTGTATAAACAACAATGACCTATACGTATTTATATCAATCTAGATAATAGACATCTATCTATATCTATATATCTATCTATATCTGCTATATATATATATATATATATATATATATATATATATGTATGTATATATCTATATTAATCTATATATATATATATATATATATATATATATATATATATATACATACATACACATGCACACACACACACACACACACACACACACACACAACACACATAAATAGATACACACACACACACACACACACACACACACACACACACACACACACACACACACACACACACATAATAAAACACCTCTGTCTCTGCACTGAAGCAATACCACAAATTCTGGTGCTTGGTAAACTACAAAAGAAAAAGTTAGGAACTCACTATAACATAACATCTGTGTTGTCCATTTTCCTTCTTCAACTGTTGGGGTTGGATTTGACTCAAACTCTTCTTCCAGCCCGTAGAACACTGATACACTTGAACTCCTCCCTGTACCCACAATGCCATCATCACCTTACATATATGTGATTGTGTTTGCTGCCCACAGACCTACCAAGTAGTAAGGAATTATGACATAAGAGTCTGAGACTCAAAGGAACAGTGGTTCCTCCAATATCCTTTGATCTTTCCAAGAGCAAACCAAAGGAGGGGGTGGCTGGGAGGGAAGTTGAGGAAGAAGGAAAATGAACAACACAGATGGAACATTATGGTGAGTACATTACTTTTTTTTATCTAATGTAATTTTCATTCATTCCTCAACTGTTGTGACAGAATCCCCAGATACCTAAATCCTGGGTGGACCCTAAGGAAGGGAATTCTTGAGCACTACCGATCCGAAGGCTGCTCTTCCCCTGCAGACCAGATCTAATTTGTAACGAGAAGTAAAGGTATGAGGATTAGCCTAAGTTGCAGATGCACAAATATCATCCGAAGATGTTCTAGACAAAAAAACTGAAGAACTTGACATACACCTGGTGAAATGGGCTTTTGGAGGTTTTGGTAAAGGCAAACATGCTTTTTTCATAAACAAAGGTAATATAAATCAGTCAACCATTTAGCTAAAGTTACATTAGAAATTGGTTTGCCTAATTTTGATTCAGAAAAGGAAACAAACAATTGTTCAGATTTTCTCAGTTCTTTGGTCTGTGAAGGCAAAAACTTAACTGTCTATGAACATCCAACAGGTGTAACATATATTCTTCTTTGTTTGAGAAATTTGGAAAAAAAGACTGGAAGGTTAATAACCTGATTAATATTGGATTCTGACACCACCTTTAGTAGAAAGGAAGGATTGGTCTTTAAAAATACCCTTTCTTTGTGAAATATCAAATAAGTAGGTTTAGACAACAGAGCCTGATGTTCAAACACTCTTGTGGCAGAAGTATTAGCAACATGGAAAACAGTTTTCCAGGTCAAATATTTTAGATCACACTTAGCTGATGGTTCAAAGGGGTTTGGGTTAAGGCCTGTAAAGCAATATTCAAGTCCCAAGGGGGAGTAGGGATCCTTTAACAGAGGTCTAAATATACATGCTCCTATGAGAAAGGCTTTGAAAAGCTTGGAGGAAGCTAAGATACAGTTATTTACTCTTATATGAATATTGGAAATGGCTGCTAATTGTACCCTGCCAATTGACGAGCTAGCCCCTTCATTGAAAATTGTAGGTAGAAAGTGAAGAGCCTTAGAAATTTGTGCTGAAAAAAGGTCCAGACTCTTTTTATGTGCCCCAAAAAACAAATCTTTTCCATTTATTTTTGTAAGTTTATCTGGTGGTGGAAGCTTTGTATGATTATAAAAGAATGTGATGGACAGGGGAGGAGAGCCTGGGCTGTCTAGTAATCAACAGAACTGGAGAAACATTGCTGTCAACTTGAGGCCTGAAATGTCTGGATGAGTCATGCCTGTTGAATGAGACAGGAGGTCTGGAGTTGGATCCAGAATCCATGGCAGGTGTAGGAGATGAGGCCAAAGGAAGGGAAACCTGATCTGTCAAGACCAATAAGGTACAATGAGGATAACTGTGCTCTTCAATCGAGAAGCTTTCTGGAGAAATTCAGGAAAGGGGGAGTAGGGGGATAATTGTACAGGAGATCAGAGGGCCAAATG
Source organism: Protopterus annectens (assembly GCF_019279795.1). Lineage (NCBI taxonomy): Eukaryota > Metazoa > Chordata > Ceratodontiformes > Protopteridae > Protopterus > Protopterus annectens. The sequence continues at coordinate 641,559,154 of NC_056743.1, forward strand.
TGAAGTACAGCATGTCTCAAGGAATCCCCCACTTGGGGTGGGGGGATGAGGGCAAAGAACCAAGAACCTGCTGCACTTCGGGGGAGATGAAAAGAGATTGCAGCTTGACTGGATCCAATGACAGAAAATCCTCTCCACCACCTTCATGTTGAGAGACCACTTCTTAGGCATTAGACTAGACCTGCTTAACTTCTTTCAATCATGTTGGACTTCCCAGGAATGTGTGTTGCTGTCAGAAAATGATTTTATAAGATCACCCATTACCATACTCTCATAGCTTCTTGACAAAGGGGGTAAGGCCTGGTTCCTCCTTGTTTGTTGCTATATCAGACCACAGACATATTGTACACCTAAATCAAAATAGTCTTGGCTGGAAGAGAATCGTGGAAGGCATGCAACACTAGGAGGACCGCTCTCACCTCTAAGACATTGATATGCATGTTTTCCTCTTTGAGGGACCATGCGCCTTGGATCATGCTTCCTAAGAAGTGCCCCCCCCACCCGATCTGAGAGGCATCCATGGTCACTATGGCCTTGGGTTGTGGGAGAACAAAGGGACAGCCTTCTTGTATTTGATTGGAATGGATCCATCAGAGAAGGTAACCTCTGAAAGCTTGCATTATTTCGACTTGACTGGCTGACCGAGAATAGACCACTGAATTGCAATTGTCCATTGAAGGATTCTGATATGATATGTTGCCAGTGGAACCAGAGTGATTGCCACTGACAAGGATCCCAGTGCTTTGAGTATCAGACATACTGAAAGAGAAGAACTGGGAATGATCTTATTGACCTGGGAATGAATTGTGTGAATTCAAGGTAGAGGGAGAGAAATTATTTGAGTGACTGGATTGAACAGAGCAGCAATGAATTCCAAAGTATGAGTTGGACTGAGTTGAGATTTGTTTTAAATGACAGAAATCCCCAGATAAAAGTAAATAGTCACATGCTTGAATTAGTTGATGCCTGGTCAGAGCGGTCAGGAGCCAGTCATCCAGATATAGAAATACTCGTAATTCCAGCAGGCACAAATGAGCTGAAAAAAACTGCCATGCACTTGGTAAACACCCTGGGGACTGTGGTGAGACCAAAGGGCAGTACACTGAATTGATAATGACTGGCTCCAAGTTGGAAGTGTAGATATCTTCTGGACCATTTGTTCATTTTAAGTGGTAGCACGCATGCATCCTGAAGATCAGTCGAGCACATCCAGTTGTCCTTGTGCAGAAATAGCAGAATAGACTAAACCATGACCATCCACAACTTTGTATGCTGTACTGATTGGTTTAGTTTGCTGAGATCCTGTCTTTTTTCGCACTAAAAAGAATCTTGAATAAGTTCCAGACTCTTTCGAGTCTTGGGGACCTTTTGGATGACCGTTTTTCAAGCAGCTTGTTTATTTCTAGTTTTACTGCTTCCCTTTGATTGGGTGGAACATCTATGATTTTGTTTGATACCAGCAGGGGTGGATGGGAAAATGTTATTATTTAACCTCTGGATATTATCCTCACCACTCATGAATCTTGTTATTTCTATCCAGGCACTCTGATGCAAGGATAAGCGACCCCCGACTGCCTCCAGAGTGGGACAGTCGGGCTTCTTTTCAGGATTGCTGATAGGATCTGTCAGAGAAGGTATCCCTAGATCCCTGATTATGCACACTACCTCTGCTATGGTGATGGCATCCTCCATTGGAGTTTCCCCCCTACCCCTGGGAGAACCATCTCCATGTGGATCTTGAAAGGGACCCTGGGATTTTTTGAACCAGATTTTCCATCTGCCTCATTGGTTCCTAGAAAAGGTCAGATGAGGGGATGAAAAATGTACGACCACAGCAGACAGGGTTTTCCCTTCATGATCACACCTAGAGAGTGTATCTTTTACTTTGGGGCCAAATAATGAGGTTCTGTCAAAGACAGCACTGATAAAAGATTTGAACGGTTATGCAAAGTCACATAAGCGCATCTAGGCAGGTCTCCTGATGGAAATGCCTGAACCTGCTGCCTATGAGGTACCTTCAGCCATGTGGAAGATAAGCCTTATGGACAAATATGAAATAGACTGAAACGTAGCCAGTACTGAGGAAATAGTGGTATCTACCGCAGAGGATATGGTCCCAGAGAGGGATTTGGAAAGTTTTTAAATCAAATCCCTTTGGAGTCTTGTAAACAGTGCCAAATAATTCAGCAAACTAAGTGCAAAGTTTGCTGAAGCATAGACATGCTTCCCAAACCTGTCCAGTCCCCTAAACCCTGTTAAGGGATGGACAGAGGAACACTGCTCTGCCAGTTCCACCTTAGTGGCCATTGCTATGACCATAGCATCAACAGGTAATCCTTTACTGTAGTGTGGTCTATCCTTTGGCAGTGCCAGGATCCTATCTGATCTTTTGGGATTGGCTCAGTCATGGCAGTTTCCTTCCACCCCCATCTAGAGACTAAATCAATGAAATCAATGATGGGCAGAGTCATCCAGCAGGTAGATGGGCCAGCTCCAAAAGCCTCCAGGAACACTGACTCTTTTTGGGAAGGTTTATCCGGGAACCAACCACCCTTTGTTTTAGGAGTTATAAGATGTCTCTAAAGGAGACACCATCAGATGGTGATCTGGTGGACCGTTCCCCTTCAACAAAGTCAGTGTTCTCAGTGACAGACTGTTGTGGGGAGTCTAAGTGCCTCCTTTTGCACTTCCTCTTGGGAAGCTCTGGGCAGGTATTGGAGAGACTACTATACCCTGTTGCCCTGATGGGTGGTCTGGAGACTGGTTTGTGCTGGCTGTCCCAGTAGAACAGATGACTGAGGTTCTGTCCACAGAATTGAATGGGATTGGGAAGTCAGAGCTGAAGAGGAAGGAGAAGTCTAAAGTCTGGGAACAGCGAAAGCTCTCTCCATTACCTCAAAGGCAGACAGCCTTGGAGAAAGAAATACTGATGGATCTGATAAGGCAGACTTCTGGACCATTGGTTGCCTGCACCCCAAAAGCAAGTTGCTCCAGGAAAGAGTTGGAGCCAAGCTGATCAGTGCAGATGCTTCAAGAGGCAGAGATGTCTCCGACAACTCTGGAGTCAAATCCAACACCCTAGAGCTGGTGCCAATGCTAGGGCTGTGAGATTGTCCAGCTCCAAAGTACTCAGTGCCTGACCACTCAGATACACTTTAGGAATCGAAGATGCCAGCATCTTCAGATTAGAGCCAGATGACTCCACAACCTTTGGATCTGATATCTCCGAAACACAAGGTTGGATTGGAGAAAGAGCTAATAGTGGAGGTGTAGTACTAACAAGGGTCTCTGCACCTGATGGGGTCAGAGCTGGAAGAACTCCCATTTGTATCTGCAGCCTGAGAAATTTCCTCATCATCCTATCCACATGGGATTCACTAGTGCTCTTGGAAGATCAAACAGATGAGGCAGAGGATGAAGGTCTTGAATGGTGCAGAGGAGATTGTGCCAAAAAGTGGGGATGGGAGCTGACATATGATCAGACCTAGCAATAATTGCGGTGAATGGATCTGTGAAGATTTCTCAGATCTAGGTTTGTGGCTTGTTTAAAAGGAGGCTCGGATAATGGAGCGGAAGTAGCAGACGTGACAAGAGCCAGAGATTCCTTAAGACATTCTTTTGTATGAGAATCTCGTTTTTTGTCTAACCTTTTGGGGTTTAAGCCTCAGAGGTTGTGGATGCAGTTTTAGAGGGCAGCAAGCCCCTAAGAATTAGCTTATTCTTTTGGTCTATCAAAACTTGGGCATTAAACCCTTTACAAATATCACAGTCTGAGTCCAGGTGAGAAGGTTCTAAGCAATAAACAGACTTAAAATGTGCATTTGAGTTGGCTGCAGGCCACACATATTTTAAACTCTGACAGTTTGTCAGATGTAATATCAGGAAAAAAGGAAGAGTAATTTAACATTTTTTTTGTAAATAATAAAGAAATAGAATTACAATGGTAAATAAAAGGAGTACTAAAAAGTACTAAAGGAGGATAGGATACCAGCGATGGTACTGTTAAGAGTAATCAGAACTTTCTAAGGTAAAGGGAGAAAAAAAGTGAAAGATATATATATAGATATATATATATATATATATATATATATATATATATATTATTAAAATTAAATAGCAAAAAGTAGTTAATGCTCAACCAGAGTTCACTTGAGAGTTTCCAGCGACCATGCCCGAATGCTATGGCAGCAAACAATATCTGAGGTAAGTTAGGTATGAGGGCATTATGGGTAAATGGTGGAGTTCAAGAGTTTCAGGCTGAAAGAAGCAGCAGAGTCAGAGCCAAGGATCGAATCCGAATCCAACAGTTTGAGGAATGAATGAAAATAACATCAAATCAAAACTTCAGAAAGAAAACCAGCACTCAAACTTGGTAAAAAAAAACTTTTCTAATACTCTGCTAGTAGGCTACACCAGATGCTGACAAAGTGTAAGAGAAACTAGTTTATTAGTGTAGTCTACTTGCAGAGTATAAAAAAAAAATTTGTTTTTCTTTTTGAAGTTTATATAAACTATATATAGTTTTATGACTTTTTATTGAAATGTCATAAAATTCAGCCTCTAATCATACAGCATCTAATGTTCAAAACTGAAATCATCAAAAATCCCATGTCCCCTACTAATTTTATATGCCAATGGAGAGATCGCACTGAAGTAGGGAAAGGGCAAATTTTACAAAACCCGCTGATTCTCGATCTGGCTCAAAAAAACAGTACATTTCGATCGGATGATTTTTGATAAATTATACAGGCTTTTTCACTATTCAGTGTGAAATAAAACATGAAATGTAGATAACCCATATTTTATATATATATATATATATATATATATATATATATATATATATATATATATATATATATATATATATATATATACACATACATACACACATACATGTACACACACACACACACATATATATATATATATATATATATATATATATATATATATATATATATATATATATATATATATATATATATGTGTGTGTCTATGTGTGGATTTATATCATATTATCAAGTCTCAAAAACTCTAAATAAATGGTCTAGATCATACATAAAAAAAAAAAATCTGTTTTTGCGGGGGTGCAAGCCCGAGTCCCATTGTACCTTGATCTACACGGACACGCTTTAATTGGGAAGTTAACCTTTTTCCCCACTGTAGTACAATTTCAGAGTTGTTTTATATAATTTGCAGGGGGTGTGGGGAAGGCCCATATGAATTTCGAGTTTCCAGGACTTGACAGTATGACATAAACCCATACACACATTATACATATACATGTTTACCATCTTTGGATTGAACTGCACTTGATTGAAAGTGAAATATTTGAAAGAATTTGGCTGAAGAGGAACTAAATGAAAAACCCATTTGACTGAAAACCCAGATGACTGAAACTCATTTCACTGAATCACAAATCACTGGAAATAATCAACATAAGAAAATACAACATAAAATAACGCTTTTGCAGGCAGGACAAGCCCCCCTGCACCCACCATGTGGGGAGCATTGTTCCCAACACCCCCTTAATTATATATGCGAACATACTGTGACAAACTGAAATGCTGCCAGCCCAGCTAGTTGCAGTTTTGTAAATAATTATATATCACTTGAAAATATTAATATGGTTTATATAGAATTGTGAAGGCTGCCAGCCCAGCTAGCTGGAATTTTGTAAATAATTCTATGTCATTTGTAAATAGTAATATAATTTGTATGTTTCTCTTACAAATGTAAGAAAACTGTATGTTATGTGCTGGAAAAGAACAGAGTTAACTTGCAAACTCTAAGAAAATAAGTGAATTGCTTACTATTCTGTTATCTCTGTTTCAGCTTAGAGCAGACACAATGTCTAGAGTTGTAGGTTTACCTGTCTGGAAACAAAAATAATTACGTTTCAAAGGTAAAAGTGTGCAACTGGCAAGCTTCTGAGAGATAAGTATTTCTGACACAGAGATGCTAAATTTTAAGTTTCTGTTAGCTTGGAAACTGAAGGCAGAGGTGTCAAAGAATGATGTGATCTGAGATAACGCAGCAGAAATGTTTGTTAGTAACTCAAGAACTATCTCAGAGAGTGGGTCTGTGCATTTTGTATCTTGTCTTGGCTCTAGAAACATCCTCTCACCAGCACTTCTGCCTTGCTAATAGTAAGTACTAGATTACAGTGATTTATCTTAGAGATAGATAGGAATATAGCAAGATTAGTTTAGCTGTTTTCTGTATTTATGTGAGACTGTCCTGCAATGTTGTTTTAAAATATTTCCTGTGATTCTGAACTCTCTTGTCACTGTATTTAGTTACTGAAGATTGTCTTGTATTTTATTATTTATTATTAAATATATTTAAACCTTTTAATTGTGGCTCATTTGTTTAGAGACATTTAAGCTCTTAGAGTACTTGCATATGTATTTGGTGACACTGTACAGGCCACTCTTAAATAGCCTTGCAAGTCTTGGACACGCTTACCATTTGGATAATAGTAACATTACACATTAATATTGGTCACCCTTTGGGAAGGGCCTTAAAGTAGCTGATAGGGGGCTCTGGTGGCAGTGCTAACTACCATATGGTCTGGGCAAAAAGAGGCATAGCTAGTAAACCTGTGCCAGCCTTTCCCAGGTTTGTGTTTGTGTATAAATCAAATCTCAAAGTGTGTGTCAGCTACTTCGGCAGGGAGACGAAGCATTGGTTGGACAGAGAGAGTGCTGGGAAGCCTTGGCTTGGAACCCTGGCTAAGGACTCAACTCTATAGCTGTGCCAGTAGGAAGTCTTATTGGGGAATCTGGAGAAAGATGGAGAAATCATCCCCAGACACTGTGATCTCTGTGTGCTCTTAAGGGAAATTGTACTTTATTGTGTGTATTTGTCATTCTACCCATGTGCACATCTCTCATTGGTGCTATTGGTGATGACTGAGGCTCCTTGATTACTGGGCCAGTGCAAGGACGTCACACATACAATCACTGGAGAAAAGAAAAAAACACTTCACAGTGAATCAGTGTTGGTGCACAAATACAGACATATATAAATCTGGGGGTGTGGCATGACATGACATGGAAATTGCCAGTCTATACATAATTATTTAGATTCACTTTCCTAGCAAATCATATCCTCAGAAAGGGTACCATCACATACACATATACTTCTACACTTTTGTGTCATATGTGATTCAGTGAAATGGGTTTCAGTCAACTGGGCTTTCAGGCAAATAGTTTTCAGTCAAACGGCTTCTCACTCAATTGTTTTTCAGTCACATGTGTAGTTCAATCAAATAGCAATATATATATATATATATATATATATATATATATATATATATATATATATATATATAAATATATATATATATATACATATATATATATATATATATATACAATGAGAGAGACACACACACATTATCTCTCTCTCTCTTTCTATGTATATATATATATATATATATATATATATATATATATATATATATATACATACATATATATACATACATATACATATACATAAATATATGTACATATACATACACACACGCACATATATATATATATATATATATATATATATATATATGGATTACTATCACAATGCTGATGTGCACTTGCATGGCTATGAAGTATTCGAACAACAGATGTTCCAATACTTCATAGTTCGGCAGGTGATGTGAGTGAATGTTACCATTGCGAATAGACTGTGCATTCGCAATTCTAACATTCGCTCATGTAAGGGGATCGCGGTACAGTGTGGTTAGGGAAATACATCCCTTTCCTCACTGTAATGCGACCTCGGAGTTGGAATATTAAGTTGGGGGGTGTGCAGGCGGGCTTGCCCCCCTGCATAACTGTGTGTTTAGGCTAGTTAGGTAGGTAGTTATGGGACGGGTGGGAGTGCTGTGTATTGCCAAAAATGTCGCGAGCGACATTTTCGACAATACAGAGCTGTTTTCGACATTAGGAAAATTCGGAAATGTTCATTTCCGATGTATAAATTCGAAAATGCAGACACGTTTTGTTCTGATTTTCAAATTTATGATAGTAAACCTATATATATATATATATATATATATATATATATATATATATATATATATCTACAATGGTTATAAAAAGTTTACATACCCCTGATAAAATGCCATGTTTTTGTGATATAAAAAATGAGACCACAATAAATCATTTCAAAACTTTTCCCACCTTTAATGTAACCTTTAACCTGTACAATTCAATTGAAAAACAAACATGTCTGTTAAGGGAAAAAATACAAAAAATAAAAAATGTACAATAAGCTGGTTGCATAAGTGTACACACCCTTAAACTAATACTTTGTTGAAGCACCTTTTGATTTAATTACAACATTTAGTCTTCTTGGGTAGGAGTCTATCAGCATGGCACATCTTGACTTGGCTATATTTGCCCACTCTTCCTTGCAAAAGCAATCCAAATCTGTCAGATTGCGAGGGCATCTCTTGTGCAAAGCCCTCTTCAGGTCAACCCACATATTTTTCTATTGGAGTTAGGTCTGGGCTCTGTCTGGGCCATTCCAAAACTTTAATTTTCTTCTGATGAAGCCATTCTTTTGTTGATTTGGATGTATGCTTGGGGGCATTGTCTTGCTGAAAGGTGAAATTCCTCTTCATTTTCAGCTTTCTAGCAGATGCCTGAGGGTTTTGAGCCAGAAGTGACTGGTATTTCGAACTGTTCAGAATTCCCTCCACCTTGACTAAAGCCCCAGTTCCAGCTGAAAAAAAGCAACCACAAAGCATGATACTGCCACCATGCTTCACCGTGGGGTTGGTGTTCTTTGGTGATGCGAAGTGTTGTTTTTGTGCCAAACGTACCTTTTGGAATTGTGGCAAAAAAGTTTAACCTTGGTCTCTTCAGACCATAACACATTTTCCCACATGCTTTTGGGAGACTTGATGTATTGTTTGGAAAATTTTAGCCAGGCCTGGATGTTTTTATGTGTAAGAAAAGCCTTCCGTCTTTCAACCCTACCCCATAGCCCAGAAATATGGAGAATATGGGAGATTGTTGTCACATGTAGTACACAACTAGTACTTGCCAGAAATTCCTGCAGCTCCTTCAGTGTTACTGTAGGTCGACAGCCTCCCTGACCAGTTTTGTCTTGTCTTTTTAAAAATTTTAGAGGGACATCCAGTTCTTTGTAACATCACTATTGTCTCATATTTTCTCCACTTTTTGATGACTGCCTTCACTGTGTTCTATGCTATATTCAATGCTGTGGAAATTTTTTGTACCCTTCTCCTGACTGATACCTTTCAGCAATGAGATCCCTTTGATGCTTTGTAAGCTCTCTGCGAACCATGGCTTTTGCTGTAGCAGGCAACTGAGTAAATGTCAGGAAAATCCTACTAGGACAGCTGAACTTTATTTGGGGTTAATCAGAGTCTCTTTAATTGATGGCAGGTGTGTACCCAAGAAGACTGAATGCTGCAATTAAATCAAAAGGTGCTCCAACAAAGTATTTGTTTAAGGGTGTGCAAACTTATGCAACCAGCTTATTGTTCGTTTTTTATTTTTCATATTTTTTCGCTAACAGATTTGTATGTTTTTTAACTGAAATGTACAGGATATAGGTCACATTAAAAGTGGGAAAAGATTTGAAATGATTTATTGCGGTCTCATTTTTTTATATCACAAACTGGCATTTTAACAAGGTTGTGCAAACTTTTTATATCCACTGTGTGTGTATATGTATATGTATATATATATATATATATCTGTATGGTTCCCTATCAAAATTTGGAAATGAACTTTAACGAATACCTGTTAATGGACTGTGTGGTTCTAAATACGCATAAGTAACCCAAAAGCAGTAGTGATTCACAATTATGAGTTTGATGTTATGAATGTGGATCGAGGTACTGTGAGGACTGGGGAATTTACCCTGTTTCTCACTGTAGTGCAATCTCAGAGTTGGTATATATATATATATATATATATATATATATATATATATATATATATATATAAAATTTACAGGGGGTGTATGGGGCTTCCCCCCTGCAAAAATGTGAAACCAATAACATCTGTAAGGTTAATTAACAGGATCTTGGATGTTTGAATGTCCGGACACTGAAACATCTGAAATGCACATTTCAGTAGTGCTCGCAAGTGGAGGACAAGTGTTACAGAAGTGCAGTAGTTGCACTGTATTACATTCAGTATGAATTATTTTGAATGTTGATTTTTGTGGTACTCGTTTTCAATATTCATTGTTTTTCGTATTACCAAATTTAACATTATTGTTTGATCATATACTTTAAAAAGATTTAGACATTCAGCATTTTGCATAAAGTTTTATATGTGTGTGTATGTGTCTGTGTGTGTGTGTGTGTGTGTGTGTGTGTATGTGTGTGTGTGTGTGTGTGTGTGTGTGTGTGTGTGTGTATGTGTGTGTGTGTGTGTACACACACACACACACGCGTGCACACATGTATATGACTGCTATCCATGTTATCGCTGCACTCATTTTATGGCATGATGAAATACTGATGCTTCCCATCACCAGTACATGTTGTCAAATTATGTGATGGCTGAAGTTCATTATATCGACCATTAAATAATTAGTTTTTTGCTCTGTTTTCAAGTTTGTGCAGCCCTGGAGTTAGTATATTTAATTTCAGGGAGTGGGGAGGTATCAAGGTTGTGGGAGGCAAAGCCCCCCCAAGTAAAAATCTGTTTCAGTTGTAACTTATTAGTTTACATTTGTAATTACTTTTTTGTGATTATTTTAGTGGTGATTAATGGTAATTGCCGGTGAGTCTGTTCAATGTTTTTTGTTTTGGTCAAACTCACTTGTGCTTATTAATTTATTCATTACAAACTCATATATATATATATATATATATATATATATATATATATATATATATATATATATATATATTTATATATCTGTCTATATATGAATATGTATTATACAGTCCTGACAAACTAAAAAATCAGGTTTGACTATTATCGTAAGTGTTGCTATGTTCATATTTTATCATATCTTCTTTTATGTTAATATATATACTCATGTTATGCATATATCCGTGTATATAAATTATTCTTATAAATGTGTTTTACTTTGTGCCTGAATCGTGGCTAAAAAAGGTTATTAGACCAGTTTGCCTACCTGGCAAACAAATGTAAAACAAACAAATATCTACAACTATCTTCTGACTTCAGGTCTGGAATTTTTATAAAGCAGTTAACTATACAACCAAGTCTGACTCTCCACTGTATTAGTAATATGTGTATAATTTGCACTATCTAGTCTGTCAATATAGACATGCACTGCAGTTGGCAAAGCATTTCATTTGCACTGAGTATATCTCCACTGTTTAAAACCTTAATGATTACTAACTTTTAATGGCTAAATTACCACCTGTATCCCTGTTCAGCTAAGGTAGATTTTTTGTTACTCACCAGGCAGCAGGAACTGTAACCCAGAATTCTAGGTATGATATTCACTCATCTAGACTGAGAGATCAAAGACTAGTAATGCTCTTATTTCCATGTTATGCCTAGCAACTTCTGCAGCCAAGACAACTTCAGTTGTATCTTATATAGCAAAGGGTAGAAACAATGAATTAGTCCAAAGTGCCAAGTATGACATTAACTTGTCCATGATGAGGTCTAATGCATTAAAAATTTTACTTTTTCCAACTACGACAGTAAAATTATAGTCTGAAATACCTTAGTCGGAAGAACTTCACATTCCCACTGAGAATGAGGATCAGTCCATTCCATTCTTATCAGTTGCAAGAGAGGCATGCAATTGTACAAAAAGTATCTTCTTCATATCTTGTCTCATACCCAATTACTAGCCAATCAATTATCTAATAGGTTAACTTGTTTTGAGGAAGAGAAGTGTTCATACTGAGGAATGCTTTCATTCGATGTTATGCACCTGCCTAAAAGTATTTCTCTCGTTCCGTACATTTTTAGCTCAAGGTCAGGCTGCTCATTTAAAAAACATCATTCTTAGTTAACCTGCCAGTATCAACAAGGTATAGTTCAACTGAAATCTGAAACAATAATAAATTACTAAATAACCTCCCCAAATTAAAATGCCATCCCTAAGTAACTCATTTATTTATTAATTTAGTTGCTTTTGTTTACTGGGAAAGTTCATCTGGTTAAGTAATTCATTTTCAGTAGACCTGAAAATAAAAGTTATACAGTAATACAAAGGAACATTGCGATTAGAATACAATTAAGCTATGAATAGTATTATACAACAATTCATGAATAATATTTTACACGTGAAATACAAAGATTATTAAATAAAGTACAAAATAATGACAATCTGAAAAACTTACAGTTAATAGAATTTTTGATTTGGGCAGTTGCATGATGTGATTTTTTGGGACAATTAAACCAGAAGTGGAGAGGTTTAGTAAGAAATTAGTATAGTTATGTAAATATCACAGGAGAAAGAGCAGTACTGTGGTAAGAGTTTTAGAGGTAGGTAGTGTGAGATCAGGTAAATTGTGAGACGAATGATATTTAAAATTTAGTCTTGGTGCTAACAACTCTTTTAAGGGGATGACAGAAGAATAAAGATGAAAATGCTTATTCTTTTTATATTTTTTCTTTACTATATGACAAAATTAGTAGGCAAATTTTATTAATACACGAAGTATTACAAATTTTAACTATATTAATTATTGCTGTTTTTGAAAAATTAATAAAGGGTTTTAATTAAAAAAAACGAATAGGTGAGGATATGTCTCCAGCCCAGGGAACTATAAAATCCCAGAACTTCAAATGGTTCTTAAGAGAGAGTGTGTGTGTCGGTGTGTGTGTGTCTGTGTGTGTCTGTCTGTGTGTGTGTGTGTGTCTGTATGCATATGCATGTGTGTGTTTGTGTCTGCCTGTGTCTTTGTCCTTGTATGTTTGAATTGGAGAGTACAGGTGACAATACATTTTTACAAGTGAAGAGGTTTTTCTTATTTCATAGCAATCTTACGTGATATCCTTTAAATGAGACATTAAACTGAGGCCCCATCTGCTTGAGTTGGTGATAGCTCAGGTGGATGTAAAAGATCCCACAGCACCTATCGAAAAGAGTTTGGTTCTTTAGTTCAAAAATATTATGTATAATACTATTTACAAACTTACATATTTACATATTTATAAATTTATACAGTGTACAAATTTATATTTTCCATTGTCATACAGTTGCAGATATACTGCTTTTCATTGGTATGCAAAACCTTCATTATATAACTTGAACCCCACTCCTTTTTCCACAACCACTATCTAATTCTTAAAATTATTGTTAGGCTCCAATTACCATTAAATATGACTTCATTAGGCCTTTCATTCTAAATGGTCCACACAACATTAAATAACCTTATATATTTTACTAATATATTCCTTATTTTTATGGCTATAATATCTGTACATAATTATATCCATAGTTATTTAATTTAACTCCTTTTTATTTTCATAGTAATTTTATTTACACAATTTTTTCCACATTTTTGCAACCCTTACACATTGTAAGAAAACATGTTTTGTAGTTTCTTCTTTACCATAATTTATAAACACATTCACTGATTTTTTTATATGACAAATTTCCCTTTACTGGAAATTTATTAATCCATGATCTCCATAAAAAATCTTGACATTCTTTTTGTTTATCATACCTTGCATTTTGTACTGTTATAGCTTTAACTTTTTAATTCGCTACCACATTTCAAGGATTAACAAAATAATATTGTATTAAATTTTTATATCACACTTTCCTCCCATTTTCTAATTCAATTTGTATTTTCCATAAAAAATGTATTGGTAACATCCTCAGTACTTCATTTATAAATGCTTTTCCTCTTCTGAATTTTTTTAAGATCTCAGTGCCACTTATATTTGCACTTTAGCAAATTTACTATTAACATTTCATTTTTTTATCATTTATCCAAAAAAAATGTTATACAAATTCAAATAAGCAGCATAAACAATTGGGTTTATTAATCCTAAACCTACATCTTCCTTGTCCATGTATAAGACTCTTCTCTTCACCGGATTCCATCTTGAACCCCATATAAAAAAAATACTTGTAGTACTTTTTTTTCATAGATTATTGGCAACATATAGACACTAGCTAAATATTCAATCTTTCCCAGTATAACTAAATTAATCAAATAAACCTTTTTATTATGTAATGGCTTGTATGTTTTCCAAAAACAACAAAGCTCCTTTATTTCATCTTTATTTATTTATTTTATTTACATTTGTTTACCGGGAAATTCCAACTTGACGCAGGTCCTTTTTCAGCAGATGCCCGGGGAGAAAAGCTCCACATCATGGACATGATAAATAGAGATACAAAGGTGCAAGAATTGTAAACAACATTACAGGTTGTTGGCTTTAGTACAATAACAAGATATTGATTATTAACAGTATATACAGTAAATGTTGCAAGTTAAGATAGTTTCTTGCCGTTTATAATATTAGTAACAAAGTTGTCAGACAAGATGTTAAAGTATGTAAAGACAACTAGCTATTTCTCACTGTGGTTAGTAGTGGTGGTAGTATAGTTGGGTTAAGAGCCTAGGTGGGGGGGAGGTAAGGGTGGGGATGTTAGTCTGGATTAGAAGAAGGACAAAGCCAGTGCAAATTTAAGTGGAATTTGAGCGCAGTCTTGAAAAGGCTGCTGGAAGGTAGATTAGTTATAGAGGGTAGAAAATTGTTCCAAAGTTTAGATATGGTACATGAAAATATGGCTTCTCCTGCTGAGTTTTTGGGTTTGATAACAGTAAGTTGATTTTTGTTGCTTGATCTTACGGGCCTAGTGGGGTGATAGGGTTGGAGAAGGGTTTGAAGAGAAGGGATGTTATAGGGGTGGTTAATAAGTTTATGAGTGAGGGTGAGTTGATTAAAGTGAAGGAGTTGTGGGAGTTCTACCCAGTTTAGTTCTTTAAGGGAGATACAATGATGGCTGTTTGATAGGCTGACATCTAGTATCCTATTCTGTTTTTCATCACTTACATTTTTACCCTCAGATGTTATTCATAACAGAGATTTCTTTCACTGAGATACTCCTTCTATTTTTACTATATCACCCAGTCCTTTACTTTTTTCTTTATTTAATGGCATGCCTATTATATTTAAACAATGATGTATATAACATACAACTTCTTTTATCCTGACTTTGTTTCATGTCATCAAAATATCATCTGCATAAGTAAACATGACTGGAATTTTTATCTCTTTATTAGTAATACAAACAGGAACTCTCGTGCTAATTTACATGTCTGACTAATACATTTATAGCTAATGCAAGTAATATACTACTCATAGGACATCCCTGGTGTATGCCATTATTTACATTTCTTTGCTGAACCATCCATTTGCTAACATTTTTGCTTTATTTTTATTATATGCAGAATATCCACTCTTAAATTTTCTTGCTCGTTATACTCTTCCATAATTGTCCACAAACTTTTATGTACTGTATCAAAAGCTTTTAGTTACATCTCCTATCAACCTTGGTCTCATCAGTCCTGTTTATAATATCATCCACAATTTCCCTTACTACAAATAATACATCCTTTTCCCTTTAAACTATACATGCTATCTTCTATAATACTTTTATTTTTACTTTACATTGTCTTCTGAATTATTTTCACAAAAATCTTATAATTAGTATTGTTCAATACTATAGGCCTTTAATTTTCAATTTTATTTTTATATTCCTTTTTCCATGCAAATAATACCAATGTGTAACTCTTTATACATAAAACCTTAATTTAACCACTTATTCATAACTTAAGATGTATTTTTCTACCAGTCCATAAACATTTTATAAAATTGGTATCCTATTCCATCTGATTCTGAAACTGACTGTAAATTTAAGTACCTTATCTAATCCATATAAGGAAATCTCATTTTCCAAGTCCTTATTTTCTTATAATGTCAGTTTTTAACATGCCATTCTTTTTTTTTTTTTTACTTTCTATCCTAAAACATTTTCTTTACATACTTACTATATTCATAATTTGTTCCTGAGATCTTTTTTCCTCTCTTCTATCGTCTTCCATTTCTCTCATTATACTAGTATTCTCTAAGTGTGCTACTCAAATAAGCTGATACCTTGTTTTCTACCTTGTAAATAATATCTTTGTTTAAATAACAATTCTTTAATTTTCTCTTGATTCTTTTCATAAATTCTCCTTTCCATACATAATATTCTCTATCGTTCCTTTCTAAATCCTTTAAAGCATCCATATACATTGTTTTATTTTTATGTTTTTCTTACATCTGATTGCCATTCTAAAAACATTTTATACAAGTTTAAAAACTGGCCACCACTCAGACCAGCTTTTTATAACACACACTAGTGCAAGTGTGATCTTTCTGTAACACATACTTATTTTCTCCATTTCCATCCCATAATTTATCATTTCTTCTTTTATTCCATTTCTCCTTCTGATATACTTATTTTCTTGTATTTCTATCCATATGGCTGAGTGATCTGAAAATACTGTTGCAACTGTTTCTCCCTTAGCTATATTCAAACCTTATGATATAATAATCTATTTCCATATTATATATACCTTGACTACATGTACACAAATTATTATTCCAAATCTTTAAATTGCCACATTTTATAACTTTAAACATTATTCACTCATTTTCCTCTCAAATCACAATTAAAATCCCCTGTTAATATTATATTCATATTATAACATAATCCAAAATTTTATGAAATAAATTTTCCATTTCTTTACTTGTAACATAAGCATACAATGCTATAATTCTGTATAGCAGATTATGCCATTTGAGATCAACAATAGTTAATCTTTCCTTCATTGCCAATGTAATATTTAATATTTTCACTGACTTTCTACAAAGTACAACCATGCCTGAACATACTTACTTTCTTAAGTTCTGTATTGTATCTCCTCCCCAAAGTTTGTTCGTAATATCTCCTTGTGCCAAAAACACAGCATCACACTTATTACACCAATTTAGGATGCCTATTCTTCTACTTATATTTGTGATTCTGTTTACAGTTACAGAAAGCACTCTAAAGTTGTCATTATGACTGCATTGTAGCTTACCAGAAATTGTGTAAATGTGAAGTCTTTTCTCATTTTTATTATCCATTTCCTTTTTCTCTTTTACACTTTTCCCTTTAAACTTTTTTTCTATCTCCTACTTGTTGACCAACAGATTCCTTTTTATCTTTCACTGTTTTCCAGGTTATATCTTCCTCATCACTTATTTCAGAGCCTTCTACTATATTATCTTCTGTTTCATTTTTCTCTTTATCCTTATCTTTATTTTTACCCTTATCTTGCTTCTCTACTTGCTCTTTTATCTGGACTGGTTCTTCTTCATATACTGTCCTCAGTTTTGTTTTCTTTTTCATCATCCCTTTTCTCTAGGTTACACTCCATTCATAAATGCCCAATTTTGTTGCATTTATAACATTTCAGTTCACACTTTGTTGTATCATGACCCATTTCTCCACAAATATAAAATTTTCTCTTATCGCAGTTACTTATCAAATGATAATTTCCACAGGGGAAAAATGTTTTTGGTTGTCTCCAATATTTTACATCACCTCTGTTACCCTCTACATTTATCATACTATGGATATGAACAATTTTTTTCTTTTTCCATTTTCAGTACAGTATAACATTCACACCACCAGTCCATAATTCTCTATTATCACAGACTTTGCTAATGCCCGTACCTTTTTCATAAAGTTTGATTAAATGTCTCTTTAAAGGCTCTTTTTCCACTTCAGTTCAAAATTGAACATGTATTTTCTTTTCTATTTCTCTGTGAAATGCTGTAACCACATAATCCCATGTATTATTTTTTTTTCTTCTCATACTCACCTCACAAAAATTCCAAAACAGAACCAGTCTCAAAATGTCTCTTTATGAATAAGAATAAAAACTCTTACCTCCTCAGCCTTCACTACCAGTGGGACCATTAAATTATCCCAAATGTCATACCTGTTTATCTCTGTTTCTTCTATGTTTTGAATGCACCATAAATTTCCTTTGATTGTTGACATTTCCTTATCTTTGTTCAAGTCTCATCACTTTCCCTGCAGTTTAACAGTCTCAGCATATGATTTATTTGTCTGGCAATCTTCTTTCAAAATAGCTTCTTTTTCCTCTAAATGAAAAGTTTCCATAATTTCTCCCTATGAAAAATCTTTTCCACTCACTGTAACTCTGCAGCAACAACTCACCCAAAATATCACCCCAACCCTCCCAACTGTTAGGTTGTAATAACACATCCATCATTGTTTTGAACATTTACTTCCAATAAAATATATTATTCTGATACAGCTCCTCAGAATCTTGTAGAGTTTCAAACACTGCACCAGCATTCACCTCTGTGCTATCTACCAGCTTGGAAGTGCTGTAATCCCAGCAGCCACTGCGCTAGGAATGGAACAAGCACTCTAATAAGTAGGGGAAGCTCACCGCTTCCCTGCTAAATTTCCCTTAGTAGTATAAATATCACCTTGGGTCTCCCCTGAAAAGATGCTACTAGCCTAGTGGGACTAACCCTGTCAAAGAATAAATAAAAGTGAGAACCTACTAGTACATCTAAGGGTATCATACTTCTCGGGACTGCCTTTTTAAGAAGCTATGAGTTAGATTTAGAATGTGATTAATACTTTATGTCATTCTTTATTTCAAACGCTAACATTTATGAACTAGGCACCTAAGATAAACTAGGGAGATCACTGATGGGAGTGTAGGATCAGGTAACTCCAATATCTGTGTAAAGGGTTTGGGGTCAGAAAAGGAAATTGTAGTGAGTAGATAGGAATTTTTTTTAATTATAAACAAATATTTTTATGGTTTCTAGAGGATAAGTTCTCCTTTTCTTAAGTATCAGATACTGAAACATCGAATACTCACTGGTATCCCATGGAAAAGTTGAGCATGTGGAGTAGATATTGCAGACTCCTAGTGAATGATGTGTGTGAGTGAGAATACACAATAAGTGGCCAGTGGAGTTGATTTTTGTTTAATATAATAGAGGTAAACTTCACAAATGGCTTCACAGACTAGGCTACAGCTAATTATGGGTACCTGTCAGTCTGCATATGGGTACTTTAGAGAGCAAGTAACTCCTTGGACTCAAAAATTAATGATCATCACTGAAATCTAGTTTTGTAGTGTTGAGAGACTTTTTTTTTTTCATCTTTTTCACATACTGATAGTGGTGAGTTTGGCACTTGGTATTGTTACTGTCTTTGTGTAATTGGTAGTATGAAATAGGCAGAGGACTCATCTTATCACATTTACCTTGAAGTCAGCAAATGTTCTGGGTATGCTAGAACATGAAATTATTCTGAGCTGCAGGCAGAGTGGAGTGCTACAGTTATCGTCTGATACCACTTAGAATCATAGGTTCACAGGTTCATAGGTAGGCATTAGGCTATAGGCCCTAGGGACTATATAAGCCTAGCCAAACAGTACACTGGCTTTCGCCACCCAAGAAAATTATTTTCCTGTGCCCCTGTTGAGCAGAGCCACAGATGTGATCCCCGGGGTGAATTTCCTATCTCCCATCCAATCATCAAGATTTTTCTTGAAGAGTGCTAATGAGGAGCTTTGTTTGATATAGACAGATAGTTTGTTCCAGAGCATGGGAAGTCTCTGGGACAGGAATCTATCCCTCCAGCATGTTCTGTTTATTGTAGTGACAAGGTTTAGGTCCCTAAGAGTGTGTAGCTCGGAGGGATTGGGATTTCTTTAAGTGGAGCATGTCCAAAAGCTCTGGGTTTGACATAGCTTTGTATGTTAGGCAGAGATCGCCTCTGAGTAGGCAATATGCGATGGAGTAAAGCTGGAGTTTTTTGAGATGGTCTGCGTAGGGCATCTGTTTGAGGCTGGTAATCCTCTTTGTGAGGTATTTCTGCAGCCTTTCCAGTTGTTGTAGCTGTCTTGTGAGGTATACCAAAAGGGGCGGTGTACTCTATAATGGGTCTAATGAGTGACGGGTAGAGAGGAACAATGACCTATTTTTTCCTGGATGAGAAACCTTTTGTGATGAGGTGTGCCATGTAGAAGGATTTCCTGACTACTGTGGCGATGTGATTATCAAAGGAGAGACTACTGTCCACCTGTGTCCCAAGGTCTCTTATCATACTTTCGGTGTTAAGTAGACTACCGCCTATGTGGTAGCTCATGGGTACAGAGTTTTTACCAAAAGGGATGACAATGCACTTTTTGGCATTGAGCTTGAGGCCATGGCTTTGACACCAGGCATCTGTCTCAGTGATGCCCTTTTGTAGGATGTCAACATCGTTAGGAGTTTTGATTATGGCTCCTAGTTTGCAGTCATCTGCGAACTTTGTTAGCCAAAGACCTTCTGTGTTAGCCTGTACTTCAGAGAAGTAGATACCAAACAGGAGAGGACCCAGGAATGAACCCTGTGGTACTCCACTTGTCACTGGTCTGAAGTTGGATTTAGAGTCTGCTACTTTAACAGTGTGGGTTCTGCCAGTGAGCCAGTTGGCAACCCATCTTGTGACATAGGTATTTGTACCTAGTTTAGTAAGTTTATCTATAATTCCAAAGTGGGGGATGGTGTCGAAAGCTTTGGCGAGATCTAGATAGGCTGTGTGAGCCACCTTACCCTCATCTACAGCTTTGGTGACCGCTTCAAAGAAGTCTAACAGGTTTAGGAGACATGATCTGCCTTTTACAAACCCGAACTGGGTAGGGCCCAGAGTTTGGAGATTACCAATGTCATTGCTTATAAGTTTCATGATGATATGTTCCATAGCCTTGCAGACCAGGCTCGTCAGGCTAATGGGGCGGTAGTTCCTGGGGTCCGTGGTGGCTCCCCCTTTGTGGAGTGGGATAAATGTTGCTGTGCGCCATTCAGTGGGCACAAAGCCTGAGGTGAGGCTATGATTGAACATGGTACTTAGGTGGGGTGCTAGTTCGTTCTGTAGTTCATGTAGAATGCAGCCTAGGATGTTGTCAGGTCCCATGGATGCTGTGTTCTTGGCTTTGGAGAGTGTGTTTTTTACCTGTGCAGCCATGATTACAGGTACTTTGCATTCTTTCAGTATAGAGAAGGGCCCTTTAGCGGTGAGAGAGGGGTAAAGTTAGCACTGAATCTATCTGACAGGATGTTGGCAATATCAGTTGGTTCTGTATATTTAGTGCCATTATGCTTTAACTCAGAGCAGATCTGAGTGTTGCCATTGATATTCTTGACATAGCTATAGAATGGTTTCTGGTTGTCTTTAGAATCAGTGGTAAATTTGTTTTCATAACTAGCTTTGGAGGATTTTATGAGGGATATCAGCTTCTTACTGGGGCTGACCAGGGAGCTCCTCCAATCATGGGGTTTTACTCTTTTTTGCAACAGTTTCTTTTTTCTGTTGTAGAGTATTTTTGTGGTAGGGGACCACCAGATTGGCTTCCTGTTTTTGGAGGATAGTATCTTGGTTCTGTTAGGGATTGCACGATCCAGGCACTTGTGTAAGTGCTTATAAAGTGCATTTGTATAGGATTCAGCAGTTGTACCTCTGTTGTCCACCAGCATGGGTGTCGTGAAGTTTGCCACTTCTGTCTTAAGAAGCGTGAAGTTGGCTTTGGAGAAATTTTTTACGGTGGTTTCCCTAATGGGGGGGTGGGGATTGTATGTGGATGTCTAGGGTGATTAACTTCTGGTCGGATCTGACCAATAAGGAATTGACCTCTTGTGTGGAACACCGGTTGCCCATGTTGGTAATGACCAGGTCTAGGATATTGATGCTCCTGGTGGGGGTGTGGATAAACTGATCCAGGACATTGGAATTTATGAATTTGAGAAAGCGTTGAGAGAAGGAGTTGGTACATGAGTAGTTTCACAGTTAATGGTGGGGTAGTTGAAATTAAGAAGTTATGTACCTACCATAACGTTCCATGTTAGTTGTCTTCTTCTCACCTTCTTTCTTGCTGGATGGGTTCGGTGCCGAACTCAGCCAATACTAAAGCTCGAGAGCTAATTCCACCGGCTCGAGGATCCTCTATATCCCACAATGCTAGGCGGTAACTACTCAGATCTTGTTTGATAGCTAGACCAAGCAATTTTAGTCTCCATAGCATGGAGAAACGTAACCCACCTCTATATAAACCAGAGTGTAAGGAATCCCAGACCTAACAAAAGGGGAAATAGAGGTGGTAGAATGTGTGGGAATTAAACTCTTCCAGAGGAAGATCATAAAAATGAATTCCTATCGGTCTGTCCAGGCATGGGGGAAGGAGGGTGGGACGCAAGAAAGAAGGTGAGAAGAAGACAACTAACATGGAACGTTATGGTAGGTAGATAACTTCTTAATGTTAAGTTGTCTATCTCGCCTTCATTCTTGCTGGATGGGACCGCGTCCCTAGCACCTTATCCCGGGTGGCCTATCGGAACAGACTCTTGAGAACAGTGGAACCAAAGTTGGCAAGGTTTCTGGAGACCATGTCCAATTTGTAATGTGAAATGAAGGTATGAGGAGAAGCCCAAGTGGCTGCTGCACAAATGGAATCTATTGGCAGCCTGTCCTGAAAAGCTACGGATGTAGCTAATGCCCTAGTTGAATGGGCTCTAGGCCTTGAAGGTAGTTTTTGATGCCTGATCTCATAGATGAAGGTAATTGTAGAGGTGAGCCATCTAGAAAGGGAAACTTTAGTAACTGGAAGGCCCAATTTCCCTTCCGCATATGATAGAAAAAGCTGATCAGATTTCCTGAATTGTTTAGTCCTGTCTAAATAATATCTAAGTTGGCGGTGGACATCCAGAAAATGTAGTTTTTGTTCTGACCTGTTGGAATAGTTAGGGAAAAAGACGGGGAGATCAATAGTTTGGTTTAGGTTTGTTTGAGAGGAAACCTTAGGTAAAAAGGATGGATTAGTACGGAGGGATACCCTATCATTGTGAAACACTAAGTAAGGAGGGCGACTGCACAGAGCATGGAGTTCAGACACCCTTCTCGCTGAAGTTATGGCTACTAGAAAAAGTGTCTTCCATGAAAGCAACTTCAGAGAACATGAAGCCGCTGGTTCAAAAGGTGGAAGGATTAAGGATGCCAGAACCAAGTTCAAGTCCCATTGAGGCTGGGGATCTTTGATTGGAGGTTTGAGAAGAGAGAGACGCCCCTTAAAAAGGCTTTGCAGAGCTTGTGAGCCATGATGCTAGACTCCGAGACACCTACATGATAATTAGATATAGCAGCCAACTGAACTCTAATGGTAGATGAAGAAGAGCCTGAATGAAAGAGTTCTGCTAGAAAGTCTAGAAAAGACTGTATAGGTGCAGTGAAGGGATCTATATTTTTTGATGTTGCCCAAAAGGAGAAGCGTTTCCAGTTGCTATTATAAATCTTCCGGGTAGAAGATTTATGAGAGGCTATCAAGATATCTCGGACTGAGCGAGATATTAAGGGAAGCCTGGCTAAGGTCGGAATCGGAGAAACCACGCTGTGAGGTTGAGAGAATGAAGAGACTGGTGCAGCTGGCCCGATTGGTGGGTCAACAGATCTGGCACTGGGTCCAGATGCCAAGGCTGCTCCAAAAGGTAACGATGAAGGAACGGAAACCATATCTGTCGAGGCCAGTAAGGGGCAATGAGGATCATTGTCACTCTCAAGGCGATGGCTTTCTGAATTAGTTGAGTTATCAGTGGAAAGGGGGGAAAGCATACAGAAGTCCCCGGGGCCAATCGTGGACTAGAGCATCTCTGGTGGGATGGCCTGGTAACGGGAAGAGAGTGAAGAAGTCGTGACACTTGCTGTTTTGGGGAGTAGCAAAAAGATCGCAGCAAGGCTGGCCCCATCGTTGGAACACTTCCTCCAGTACTGATTTCTTCAGAGACCACTCGTGGGGCATGAGAATTGCCCTGCTCAACTTATCTGCAATCACGCTGGGCTTCCCGGGAATGTGCTTTGCTATCAGAAAATGCTGAGAAGAGATCGCCCATTGCCAAAGTCGGAGTGCCTCTCGACATAAGGGTATGATCTGGTTCCGCCTTGTTTGTTGATGTACCACACTACGGACATGTTGTCCGTCTGAATTGCAATAGTCCCTGTGGGAAGAGAGTCGTGAAGGGCTTGCAACGCTAAAAGCACTGCTCTCATCTCTAAGACATTTATGTGCAAGTGGCACTCGAAAGGTTGCCACGTGCCTTGGACTGTCCTGCCCTGATAATGCCCCCCCACCCGATCAGGGAGGCATCTGTAGTCAACGTGGCGATTGGGGGGGGTGAGTGAAGGGTCTTCCTTGGAGAACCTGAGGTGATGAGATCCACCAAGACAGTTGATTCTTGCATGATTGAGTTATCAATATGGTGTGGGACATCGGGAGCTGTTGGAAGGACCATTGAGTAAACAGCATCCATTGGAGGATCCTCATGTGGTAGCGAGCTAAGGGGAGAAGGGGGATAGTTGCTGCCATAAGTCCTAATACCTTCAAAACTAGTCTGGCTTTGACTTTGTTGCATTGTAAGAGAAGGTAAACTTATTTGCGGATGTCTGACACTCTCTGCTCTGTAAGTCTGGCTGAAAGATTGAGTGTGTCTAACGTGGCATCTATAAAGGTAATAGATTGACAAGGTGACAAGGCAGATTTTTCAAAATTTATTGAAATGCCTAGAGCTCGGCAAGTTTGGATAGTGAAGTCTCTGGATAGAAGAAGTTGATGTCTGGTGGTGGCAGTAAGGAGCCAGTCATCTAAATATGGAAACACCTGGAATACTTGACGTCTCAAGTGAGCCGCAACCACTGCCATGCATTTGGTAAACACTCGGGGGGCTGTAGTGAGACCAAAGGGCAGGGCTCTGAACTGGTAGTGACTGGCTCCCAGCCTGAAGCGGAGAAATCTCCTGGAGCGTTTGTTCATCTTGATATAGTATTACGCATCCTGAAGATCTATCAAGCACATCCAAATGTCTTGACCCAAGAAGGGTAGAATGGACTGTAGCGTGACCATCCGGAATTTTGTTTTTCTGACATACTTGTTTAAGTTGCTGAGATCCAGTATGGGTCTCCAGTCCCGTTTTTTTTTGGTACCAAAAAGAATTTGGAGTAGATTCCGGATCCTTGTTGGTCTGCTGGGACTGATTGGATAGCTCTTTTTGATAGCAGCTTTGAAATTTCTAGTGCTGCTTGTTCCCTTAGACTGGGTTGAATGTCTGGAAGGGATCCTCTGGGTTGGGATGGAATGCGAATAAAGGGAATTTTGTAACCCACGGATATGATCGACTGTACCCATTTGTCTTGTGTAAGGGAAAGCCAGGCTTTTGGGTACAGGGATAATCTTCCCCCGACTGCCTCTGAAGGTGGACAGCCGGGCAGCTCCTCTGGGATGCTGAAAGGGTTTATCAGAGAAAGTTTCTCTGCTACCCTGGTTCTGCAGACCTCCTCTGCCTCTAGGGCGGTGTCTATTGTTATTCCCCCCTCTGCCTCTAGAGGGGAATCGACCTTGTGCGTCAGATGAGACTCCCTGGGTTTGTTTGCGGAACCACATCCCCCCCCCCTGACCTTTGGGATAAGGTCTAGAAGGGTTAGAAAAACGGACTCTCACGGCAGAGAGAGTCTTACCTTCCACCTCGCACCTAGGCAATGTATCCTTCACCTGAGGGCCAAACAAGGATGATCCATCAAAGGGGGAATTGGTGAAGGATGCCTTGAAAGGGTCTGCAAAGTTGCATAGCCGCATCCAGGCGTGACGTCGTAAGGCAACGCCTGTGCCTGCGGCTCTACTCGCCCCATCTGCAGCATATGATATAAGCCGCATGGAGGAGTTAACGATGGAGTTCAGGGTTGCCAACTGGGAGTTTATTCTGTCTTGGAACCCCTCAGCTGTTGGATCCTTTACCTCTTCACTCATATCCTTGAGTAAATCTCTTTGGAGACGAGTGAAGTGACATAAGTAGTTCAGCGACCGCATAGAAAAGGTCGCTGATGAGAACATCCACTTACCGTACCTGTCCATGGTCCTAGATTCCTTATTAGGAGGATGGACAGGTACCGAAGGATCGGCTAACTCCTTCTTAGTGACCGCGGCCACCATCATGGCATCGACGGGGACACCTTTAGATAAAAAATCTTTATCTCTAGGGGCAGTAATAAACTTAGACGGCCTCCTTGGTGTGGGTTCCACTGAATCAGGAGCCGTCCAGGCCTTCCTTGCCACCACTTCCATAAGGGGGTCAAAGGGAGGGGACACCCAGGAGGTAGAAGGGCGAGAGCCGAACGCCTCAAGGTACACTGACTCATCCTCTGAAGGGTTAAGGGCTGGCCAGTTCCCCCTCTGTTTGAGGATCTCAAGGATGTCAGCAAAGGAGACATCCTCAGAGGGGGATTGAGGGGAACCTTCAGATTCCTCTAAGTCAGTGTCAGAGGTGATAGACTCAGGGGGGGTCAATGTGCTTCCTCTTGCACTGCCTCTTCCTAGGGGGTTCTCCTACCGGGTCAGAAGAGGCCTCAGAAGAGGAGGAAATTCCCAATGGGGAAACTTGAGGAGTTGGCTCTCTGCGGTCTGGAACGGGGGGGGGGTAGAAATCACCGCAGGCACTGATGATGGAGGGGCTGACGGAGCCGACTGTGGAGCAGTCACTGGTTCTAGCACGCTCCGCATGACCTCGAAGGCACCCCTATCGGGCAAGGCCAGAGGTCCCCGCTCTGAAGAGACCAGGACCCCCCGGCACCGACAGGGACGGCTCCGAGGCCGATGTCGGAGCCAAACTCACCCGTGCCGAAGCACCGAGAGGGAGAGCGGGGTCAGACAAGGGTCCAATGACACTCGCCCCTCGGAGCCGACGAGGGAAGCTCGGTGCCGAGATCCCTCCAAAGAGGAGATCGGAGCAGACGACGGAGCCGAAAGGGAAGGTATCGGATCCAACGCGCCGACAGTCACAGCTCCGATGAACCCTGGCTCCGAGCTCAAAGGAGTCGGAGGAGGAACACATTGAGGGACAGAAATAGCCGCTGACTGATGAGTCGGGCTATGAAGCATTTGGGCCAGTGCCTCGGACTTAAGAAGTCTACTCACTACCCTTTGCAAATCATGGTCAGACAACCTGGAAGACCGTGAGGAATGCAATCTATGGCTCCGCTCCAAAAGAAGAGGGGATCCTGGTGCCGAGTGAATGGAGCCGATGGAGGGAGACCTAGATCTCTTTCTCGAAGGTTGCTCCGATAAGAGTATCGGAGCCAACTGAGTCTTATGTAATAGTATGACGCTTGGAAACATCGGCTCCAGCCGGAGCCGATGTCGAAGTAGTTTTGATGCTTCCAGAGGACGGCTCTGAAGCCGGAGCCGACTGTCTGGAAGTCTTAGAAGGCTTCCCCGACACAGCCTGGGTCGGGGGGGCCTTCAGGCTTTAATAAGCCACGCAAAATTAATTTATTTTTGCGTTCCTGCAGGACTCTACGGCTGAAACCATGGCACACAGCACATGAGTCCTGCAGGTGCAAAGGTCCCAGGCAGTACACACAAAAAGTGTGACCATCTGTCAGAGACATTTTCTGACAGCACGAGTCCCACTTCTTGAAGCCTGAGACCTTAGAGTCCATAGACATAGTAAAGGCCTAAGTAATAAAAACACTCACACACTCACACACACACACACACACACACACACACACACACACACACACAGGCCTTAAGAAAAATTTAAATTCCAGTCACACTAAAGGACTAGGAGCAGGAGGGGAAGGGCCTAAGGCCTAAAGTTAACGGGGGATAAAAAAGGGGGGAATTATAGGTAAAAAGGGAGAATCGATTCAAGGAAAAGATAGTTAAAACTAAAAATTATACTAGGAAAGTAATAGGGGTTTAAAGATTGTGAAAATAGAATAATTTTTCACTAACCTGCCAGAGCCGGTAGAAAAGCACCTCGTCAGCTAAGCGGCAAATGAGATCTGAGTAGTTACCGCCTAGCATTGTGGGATATAGGGGAGCCTCGAGCCGGTGAAATTAGCTCTCGAGCTTTAGTATTGGCCGAGTCGACTCCGAGCCCATCCAGCAAGAATGAAGGCGAGATAGACAACTTAACATCACCCATTATTAGGGTGTTTGGGTGAACCCTAATATTTTCCACTATATCAGGAAAAGAGGAGTGGGAATCCTAGGGCATGGTGGGGGATCTGTAGCAAGCTACAACTTGGATTGCAGTTTTGCCCAAAGTTAGTTGCACTTGGATAACCTCGGATGCATTATGCTGTGCAACTAGCCTAGACCTAGTCATTACCTACATGAGTGACCAGTGTTCCACACCTGAACTCAAATACTTGTTGGTCAGATCTGACCATGCGCTAATTACCCTAGATATCCACATCCCGCCCCCACCCACCATTAAGGAAACCATGGTAAAAAAATTCTCCAAAGCCAACTTCATGCTTCTTAAGACAGAAGTGGTGAACTTCATGACACCCATGCAGCTGGACAATACAGTTACGACTGCTGAATCCTACACAAATGCACTCTATAAGCACTTGCCCAGGTACATGGATCGTGCTATCCCAAACAGAAACAAGATGCTATCCTCCAAAAAAAGGAAGCCAATCTGGTGGTCCCCTGCCATAAACAAACTCTACAACAGAAGGAAGAAACTGTTGCAAAAGAGAGTAAAATCCCATGAGTGGAGGAGCTCCCTGGTCAGCCACAGTAAGAAGCTGAGATCCCTTATAAGATCCTCCAAAGCTAGCTATGAAAACAAAATCGTCACTGATTCTAAGGGCAACCACAAAGCATTCTATAGCTATGTCAAGAATCTCAATGGCAACACCCAGATCTGCTCTGAGTTAGAGCACAATGGCACGAAAATTACAGAACCAACTGATATTGCCAACTTCACCCCCCTCTCACCCCCTAAAGGGCCCATATCTATACAGGAAGAATGCAGAGTCCCTGTAATCACATCTGTATAGGTAAAAGCTGCACTCTCTAAAACCAAAAAACACAACATCCATGGGACCGGACAACATCCCAGGTTGCATTTTACACGAACTTCAGAGCAAACTGGCTCCCCACCTAAGCACCATGTTCAATCATAGTCTCACGTCAGGCTTTGTGCCCACTAAATGGCGCACAGCAACAGGTATCCCACTCCACAAAGGGGGAGCCACCACGGATCCTGGGAACTATCACCCTATTAGTCTGATGAGCCTGGTCTGCAAGGCCATAGAACATATCATCATGGAACTCATAAACAATGACAACTGTAATCTCCAAACTCTGGACCCCACCCAGTTTGGGTTTGTAAAAGGCAGATCATGTCTTCTGAACCTGACCGACTTCTTTGAGGTAGTCACCAAAGCCATAGACGAGGGTAAGGTGGTTCACACAGCCTATCTTGACCTCACCAAGGCTTTTGACACCATCCCCCATTCTGGAATTATAGCTAAACTCATTAAACTAGGTATAAATCCCTACATCACAAGATGGGTTGCCAAATGGCTCACTGACAGAACCTACATTGTAAAAGTTGCAGACTCCAAATCTGACTTCAAACCAGTGACAAGTGGAGTACCACAGGGTTCAGTCATGGGACCTCTCCTATTTGATATCTACTTCTCTGAAGTACAGGCTAACACAGAAGGCATCTGGCTAACAAAGTTCACAGATGACTGCAAACTAGGAGCCATAGTCGAGTCCCCAAATGATGTGAACATCCTACAAAAGGGCCTCACTGAGACAGATGCTTGGTGTCAGAGGCATGGCCTCAAGCTCAATGCCAAAAAGTGTATTGTCATCCCCTTTTGTAAAAACTCTGTACCCATGAACTACCACATAAATGGCAGTCTACTTAACACTGAATGTGTGATAAGAGACCTTAGGACGCAGGTGGACAGTAGTCTCTCCTTTGATAATCACATCACCAAAGTAGTCAGGAAATCCTTCTATGTGGCACACCTTATCACAAAAGGGTTCTCATCCAGGCAAAAAAGAGGTCAATGTTCCCCTCTACTAGGCACTCATTAGTCCCATTATAGAGTACAACGCCCCTTTTGGAATGTACCTCACAAGACATCTGCAGCAGCTGGAAAGGCCACAGAAGTACCTCACAAAGAGGATTACTGGCCTCAAACAGATGCCCTACACTGACCGTCTCAAAAAACTCCAGCTTTACTCTGTAGCATATCGCCTACTCCGGGGAGATCTCTACCTAACATATAAAGCTATGTTAAACCCAGAGCTGTTGGACATACTACACCTAAAGAAATCCCAATCCCTCCAAGCTACACGCTCTGTTGACCTAAACTTTGTCATCACAATAAACAGGACATACTGGAGGGATAGATTCCTGTCACAGAGACTTCCTATACTCTGCAACAAGCTACCCATCTATGTCACCCAAAGTTCCTCATTAGCATTCTTCAAGAAAAGTCTTGATGAGTGGATGGAAAATAGGAAATACACCCCGGGGATCACTTCTGCGGCTCTGCTCGACAGGGGCACAGGAAACTAACTTTCTTGGGTGGGTAAGCCAGGGAACCTTGTTGGCTAGGCTTACTTAGGCCCTTGGGCCGATAGACTAGTACCTACCTATGAACCTATTATACCTTCTCCACTTTGAACTGGGTACCCTTGCACACACAGAAATGGATAGAATCCTGCTAAATGTGTTTGGAAGGCACTTCTAGCTACATTTTCAATCATGACTAAATGTAGCATATAATTTCAAAATCTTGCCTTTAAGTTTTGGAACCTGTTATAAATTGTACATGAACTGAAGTTTGTGAAAAACTCCAATGTGTACATTATCTTTATTACTTATTGAGTCAAAGTAGCATCTAATAGACAAACAGATAACCTCACAAAAACAGTATGAATTTTAAGTATTTTATGATAAGTTATCAAAATACATTTACTTCAAATTCTGTATTTCCATGTAAAATATACTGAAGGACAGAATTACTGAAATAAGGCACTTCTAAAAATGTGCAAGTGCCCCCTGCACCCCCCACACCCCAAGTAACCTAAATATACCAACTCTAAGGTTGCACAATCCCAGAGAAAAAGGGAAATTCCCCTATCAGCAGTATTTAACAATGACGATGAAATACCATTGATCTATTCATTTTTATTTTGAACTACATTTCCTTTAATAAATTTAATTGAAACAAAATGTATTTGTCCTTGCAACTATGATAAGTGCACTGCAATGAGACTTATTCCTTCTTCTTGTGGGCTACATGAATATTTTGTATGCTAAACAAAATACAGTCTGTGACATTCTGTACAATGAAATATATGGACAGCTCTGAGTTAGTTAATGGTTCTTAGGAGATTCAGACTTCATTGTAGAATGGAAGTCGGCACTCCATATTTATGCATGAGCATAACATGTTAAGCATCACACTTTCTTTAAAAAAGTGAATATAGAACAGATATCACTAAACTAAAATCTGGGCATGATGTAGTTTAATAAATCTCTCCTAACATATCTTAAAGATAATTCTTCTAACATCTAAAGCTCATATTCAATCTCAAGCAAAATGTGTCTTCTCTCAGGACATATAATGTAAACATCATCATTCTCATCCTAACAACACTAATTTTTTCTCCTTAGTTTATCTTTAGCATTCTTTCAGGTAAAAAACAATTTTCTAATTAACTGGCTACTGGAAATGTTATACACAAGTTTATGTAAGTACTGTATACATTTTTGCTTTTTTTCTTTATGTAGTCTCATTTTTTTTTACTCTGCTTGTCAAATAGTGGAGCAATAGCCAATGATGTGAGTGTGGTATATTGAAGAGTTACCGACGGTTGCTGTGGTTTAAGGATGAGGACGAAGCCCAAGTGATTAAACAAAGACAAGCGTGGGTAAATCTTCAACATGCCACACCATGGAGTCAGTTATTGCTCTTATACAATGACATTATTTAAGAAAAAAGTTACTTACTTTTCCTTAAATAATGTCTTTGTATCATGACTCCATGGTGTTCCACTTTCCTCAGATATTCTGGTGCTTTTTTGATGTATTTGTGCATGCATATGGTACTTTTGTTCCCATGTTTATGCAGTACATCAGTGCTGTGTATAAGAAGCAACTGAAAAGATCTCTGTTGGCTTTTTTTTTTTAATTAAAAAAATAAATATACAGGGAGACTTTGAATGTATGGGAGAGAGATGGGATGTAGAAAATAAAAGGATAATTAAGTACATTTCTCTAGTTTTGCATAACATACCTGATTATTTTATTTTTGTCTGTCCCATCTCTGATCGGTTTCAAGTCTCCGGTTTTCTAAATTTATTTTAAATTTTAAGTGCAAGAAAAGTGAGATTTTTATGGCATATAATAATGGAAGAAAGTCCATGTGACCGGACTTTTTTCCTCTGGTATTATGTTTGGATTTACAACAGGCACGCTGGTTGGGCTGACCAATTAGCGTGCTGCTTTTTTAATGTTAATGGACAGTCATTGTATAATTAGCAATAATCCACGACTGGGTGTTAGTAAATCCTGATATATTCACACCCAGTCGTGGATTATTACTATTATACAATACTACTTAAGAAATTGCTTAGCTTTTTTAAATAATATATTTGTTTAACTGCGCTTTAATGTTCCTCCACATTTTTCCTTGTTTACTGATGTACTGCACATTCATATGGGACTTAAGTTCCTGCACTTGCACAGTACATCAAAGTCTTTTTAGGCATCATACAGCGCAGGAGAAGCAATGGGGAAGAGAGAATCTCTCTTGCTGCTTTTTGTATTTTGTTTTTTTTTTTTTTTTTAAATGCTGAAAATTTATGAGGGACAGTGCAGAAATACAAGGAAAATCATGTACGTCTATTTTTACGTTTTGCAGAACTTACCTGATTTTTCCTGTATTTTGTTCCGTCCTTCAGCATATGCCAATAGAAAGTCTGGTCACTCAATGGTGCTTCAGTGGCCAGACTTTTGTTTGCTGGTATATGCTCAAATTACAACAGGCACACAGGTTGGGCTGTCCAATCAGTGTGCTAATTTTTGAATAGTAATGAGCAGTCACTGTATAATGTATAATTGCTGTTTTCTGTACTTCCCAGGCTGAGACTCAAATTGGTCTATTGTTATCATTGTTATACCCCAGTTAACGCATTCAGTTAAATAAATAAAGTCAGTGTTTGCTCCTATAAAGTCATTTTATTATAGTACAGCAGTGAATTTTGTCATTTAAATACTTTTCCTTGAAATGTTTTTA
Organism: Protopterus annectens; assembly: GCF_019279795.1. Taxonomy (NCBI): domain Eukaryota; kingdom Metazoa; phylum Chordata; order Ceratodontiformes; family Protopteridae; genus Protopterus; species Protopterus annectens. Next base: position 641,592,331 of record NC_056743.1, read on the forward strand.
GAGTCCAGAGGTAGTTGTTTAGTCAAACTCCATCATTATCTGTGGCTACTGAAAAAAAAACAGATGCTTCATAATTACAGATGTTATTTTACTGCTTATTCATTACATATTTAATATGTAGTGCTCAGGTTACAAAAAGTACAGCTGAATATTGCAGGTATGTAAGTTAAAGTATGCCTGTTACATTTTGCAGGCAAGGTCTTGTGAAGAAGATGCTAAAAAAGCCAAACCATATCAACATGTCCAAGTGTCTGATGTCATCACTGACAGGTTTCTGTGCACTGGAGGAAGAAATGAACATGCAACCTGCAAAGGCGATTCAGGAGGGGCCTTGTTTATAGGAAACAAGCTCCGCTATTTTCAGGTTTTGCATTTTTCTTTGTTAATACAGTATGCATTTGTATAAATCTTTCTGTACAAAACTGCATCATCAGAAACAGAAACACTTCAAATGATACTGCAATACTGTTATGATGAAGAATAACCACATAGCTGGCGCTTGTTGTAGAAGCTGTAAAGTTATAAAGGAAGGGAAAGAATTATGGTCTTGTTTTGTGGGAACTGGAGGTTAAGAATTTGAATGTTGAAGGCTCAGGTGTAATTCCTGACAAAAGCTGTCGATACCATGCATACACATGCATATTTAAGTAACTAATTTTTTTTCTCCTTTATGATGGCCTCCTCTTGGTAATAAAAATCGAGGAAAGAAAAAGGGAATACAGTTTCAGGTAAATAGAATAATAGTACCCGTCACACTGTAAGGTTCCATTACAGTTAACAAATCACATTTCTGTAAAAGTACACTGTTCCAGAAATATGTCTCTAAGCTTTGAAGGCCTTCCAAATGACCCCAATGTAGAAAAATAACCCCCATTTTCTAATGAGAAGAGATTCCTCACTCCAGTGTTGCAACATATTGGGTTTGATTATATTTCTATACAGGAGTTGTTTTAAATTCTGTAGAACTCATCAAAACATGCTTGGAGAATAGTAATTTAATTGAACTGGGACACAGAAATTAATTGTGCTACCTACACAACTCATGGAGGTCTAATGGGATATGGGTTTATGAAAAACTGAGTAACAGCTTCTGGGAATATTCTCCCAGATAAGTATCAATGAAATGTAGATGAAAGCTATATAAATATAGACTTTCCAAAACAGAAGGTTGGTGGATGATTTCCCATTAATACCTTATAGCTATGCATTCCTTTTTTTGCCTCATACCAGTTTCTAACATTATTATTTATTTATTTGCCTTTCATAACTGGGAAAGTCTGACAGGGCAAAGCTCCACATTACATACGTTTACACAGGCAATTAGCATGAGCTAGCAATAATATTTATAAAACATTCAGCATTATTTTACCATTTCCATACAAAATCATACTAAAGTTGTAGTTCTTATACAGGATGTTTATAAAGAGAGTGTTCCATAGCTTGGGGTGAGAACCAGTTTAATAATTGTCTGCTTGCATGCCATCTGCCTGGGCTATCAAGGATATTTTGGGTGAAAGATTTATCTATCTGACCTTAAAATTGTCATATATTCTGCTATCTAACTGCTTTTCATGTACCATGCACTTTCAGCGTAAATTCAGTCAGAAGTTACTTACAGTTGGTTAGTAGCATTTTTTATGCAATGAACAGTAAAATCAAAATGTTAGTAAGAAATATGCTATTACAATGACTATAATGTAGGTATGTGCATAGACGAAGTTATCTACAAACTGAAACTGTCACATATTTGCTCTAAAAAAGAGGTTATGTACCTACCATAACGTTCCATGTTAGTTGTCTTCATCTCGCCTTCTTTCTTGTTGGTTGGTTGGGATCAGAGCCGATCCTCGGTTCCGACTTGGCCATCTTCAATAGCTCGAGAGCTGTTTACTGGCTCGAGGCTACCCCTTATCCCATAATGCCTAGCGATAGCTACCCAGATCTCGTTTGAAATAGCTAACTCCAGACATAACAAGAGAATAAACCAGTCAAAACAACTAGTTGACTTGTACCTCCCATATCCTCTAAATCATTATAGGAAAACAAAAGAATACTCAGCCAGTGAAAAAGGGACTCCTCTCGATCCACTAGGACATGGGGACAGAGGTCTGTTTACAAGAAAGAAGGCGAGATGAAGACAACTAACATGGAACGTTATGGTAGGTACATAACTTCTTTATGTTAAGTTGTCTATCTCGCCTTCATTCTTGCTGGTTGGGACAGCGTCCCTAGCACCTAACATCCTGAGTGGCTCAGTGGAACAGACTCTTCAGAACAGTGGAACCAAAATCAGCTCTGCTCCGGGAGACCATATCCACCTTGTAATGGGAAAGAAACGTATGAGGATTTGTCCACGTAGCAGCTCCACATATGGAATCCATGGGCAACCTGGACTGAAAAGCTACAGAGGTGGCTAATGCCCTAGTAGAATGACCTTTCGGTTTAGATGGTAATTCCTTATTCCGTAACTGATAAATAAATGAAATAGTATGGGATAGCCATCTAGATAAAGTCACCTTGGAAACTGGGAGACCTTGTTTGTTTAAGGCATAAGAAAGAAACAATTGGTCTGATTTTCTTATTTCTTTAGTTCTATGAAGGTAAAAACACAATTGCCTGTGTACGTCCAATTGGTGAAGCTTGTACTCTGCCTTGTTGCTGTGATTGGGGAAGAATACGGGGAGATCTATAGATTGATTTAAATTATGTTCAGAGCAGACTTTGGGAAGAAACAAAGGATTTGTCCTCAGAGAAACTCTATCCCTATGAAACACCAGATAAGGGGGACGGACACATAGTGCCTGTAGTTCTGAGACTCGCCTGGCTGAAGTGATAGCAACCAGAAAGAGTGTTTTCCAAGAGAGAAATTTTATGGAGCAGGATGCCGCTGGTTCAAAAGGAGGTAAAACTGAGGATGTTAGGACTAAATTAACGTCCTAAGGAGGAGCGGGGGGTCTTTCACTGGAGGTCTAAGAAGAGATGTTCCTCTCAAAAAGGCTTTACAGAACTTGTGAGACATGATGTTTGAATTCTGTAACCCGATGTGAAAATTAGAAATGGCTGCTAATTGCACCCTAATGGTAGCGGAAGCGGCTCCAGAGTAAAAAAGTTGTGCTAGGAACTCTAGGATCTCATGGACTGAGGCTGAGAAGGGATCCACATTCCTGGACTCAGCCCATAAGAAAAACGTTTCCATTTGCTAGCATAAATTGTCCTCGTGGTGGACTTATGTGAGGAAACGATAATCTCATGGACTGCTGGGGAAATGCTAGGAAGCCTGGCTAAGGTTGGAAGTGCAGCAACCAAGCTGTGAGCTGAAGAGTCTGAATTGACTGATGCAACCCGCCCGATTGATGAATCAGTAGATCTGGAATCGGGTCCAGAGACCAGGGCTGATCGAGAAGATAGAGGTGTGGGAACAGAAACCATATCGGTCGAGGCCAGTAGGGGGCAATGAAGATCATTTTGCAACCCAACGACTTTGCTTTCTGTATGAGTCTTGGTATAAGGGGAAAGGGAGGAAAAGCATAAAGGAGTCCCTGAGACCAATCTTGGACTAGAGCATCCCTGGGTATATACCTGGAAGCGGAAGAAGTAGTTGCTGCATTTTCTGTTGAAAGGGGTGGCAAAAAGATCGCAGCAAGGCTGTCCCCATTTGCAGAAGATTAGGTCCGCAACTTCTTGATTCAGAGACCACTCATGAGGCATGAGGATTGCTCTGCTGAGCCTGTCCGCTATGATGTTGGATCTCCCAGGGATCTGCGTCGCAATCAGAAAACGTTGGGAGGAAATCGCCCACTGCCACAGTCTGAGTGCTTCTCGACAAAAGGAGTAAGATCTGGTCCTGCCCTGCTTGTTGATGTACCACACTACTGACATATTGTCTGTTTGGATTGCTATGGTCCCGGAAGGAAGAGAGTCCTGAAGGGCTTGCAATGCTAGGAGCACGGCTCTCATTTCTAGGACGTTTATGTGCAGATGGTACTTTTGAGGTTGCCAAGTGCCTTGGAGTGTCCTGCCCAGATAATGCCCCCCCCCCACCCTTTCAGGGAGGCGTCTGTAGTCACTGTGGCTACCGGAGGGGGCTGAATGAAGGGTCTGCCCTGAGTCACTAGTGGGGAGACCATCCACCAGTAAAGGTGCCTTTTGCATGCTTCTGTAATCAGGATCATGTGAGACATGTGCAGCTCTTGGAAAGACCATTGTGTGAAAAGAAGCCACTGAAGAATCCTCATATGGAAGCGCGCCAATGGAAGAAGGAGGATGGCAGCTGCCATGGAGCCTAGAGTTTGAAGGACATATTTGACTTGTATCCTCTTGCTCTGCATTAGGACTTGCACTTGTTGACAGATAGTGGACACTCTTTCCAGTGGTAACCTTGCGAACATTTCCTTTGAGTTTAATTCTGCTCCTATGTAAGTGATGGACTGACAGGGCAACAAGGCAGATTTTTCGAAATTTATGGTAATACCTAGCTGGGTGCAAATTGTGTAATTGTGTAATCCCGCGCCTGTAAAAGTTGATGCCTGGTGGCAGCAGTGAGGAGCCAGTCATCTAGATATGGAAACAAAAAAATGAAAGTCCACAAACGACTAACCAAGGAACAACAGGAAAACAGAAATCCTCTGGAAAGACCCTAATACTCTGGAGCTAAATGAACCAACACCGATGAAACAACTGTTTTACCTAGGTTTCGTCTTTATTGTTACAGACTTCTTCAGAAAATAACACATTTCTCACCACTCCAATAATATATACTCTCACAGTCTTCCACACCTCCACTTTCATTAACCAATTAAATAATTAAATAATTAACCAGCCAAAAACATACAAACGTTAAAATTATATGAGTATGCACTCTAAACTAACTACACTTTCACTCTACCAATAATTACATTACATTCATATAAGGACATTAATAATTCTATTGATTACATGAATGTTTAAACCATTTCTAAAATAATGTAAATGTATACAATATACACTTATATACACACACACATTAGTTCTCTAAAATGCTGTATCTTGTATATTCTCCCATCTCCATTATAATAACATTAACCTATCTTAAAAACATATAAAAATAAAATACTACATTACTACCCACTTGAACATTAACATATTTCAACCCCAAATGTGTTTTAATTTCAATATGGGCAGCATGCTTATGTTGTCATTAATCCCCGGAAACACTGTAGCATTTAATCTTAACTGCCATCTCATTTCACAAACATCCAGATGCACATCCAAGACAGCACCCTGACTATCCTTTTTTATTTGTTGTATTATACAAAACTTGAATTTGTGCTCTGGGTATTGCTCAATGTGTCTAACTAAGGCGTTAGTGTTTTTCATATGCCTAATATCAAGCATATGCTCACTAACTCTTTCCCTAAATGTTCTACAAGTTTTCCCTATATAGAAGGCCAAACAGCCTTCACATTTGGCCATGTAAACAACATTTTTGGTATAACAATCAAAATGCCCATGTATATCAATGGACTCTCCCGCAACATTTATTTTGTCACCTGTGACCAAAATATACCTACATATACTACATCTACCACATCTCAAGTTTCCTTTACTCCAGTGGGAACTCCCAATCCCATTAATAACATTAGCATCTGATTCTAATAACTGTTTAAATGACTTTCCTTTTCTGTACACATTTTTGGGGGAGTTATTCATTTTTCTCCATACGTTGCTATCCAATTTCAACAGTTTCCAATTATTGTGTATAATATTAACTATATACTCGGCATCTCGTAATTATAAGTAGTTATAAAATACAATAACTCACTCGTATCTGTAGTAACACTTGTTTCATTTGTCAAATCATCTGCAAAACGCATATCCCTTTGATTACCCACATTATTATTCATAACCAGAATTGCCCTATAGACTCCATTAACCCGCTTATATTTAACTTCCTCCATAATGGAATCACATAACGCTGCGGGATATCCACGGTTAATAACCATACCTCTAATAAATTCAATTTCTTTAAGGAAATCTTCATATTCACTTACCATTCTGGCTGCCCTAACAATTTGGCTTTTAACTATCGCCCTTTTCTGATGGTTAGGGTGCCAGCTCTGGTAATTCAAATAAGAATTTGAAAAAGTAGACTTCCTATAAATACCAGAAATCAAAACTTTTTTTGCCTGATCTACCTTCAATTTTACATCCAAATATGATATTTCCTTATTACTATATTCATGGGTAACTCTAAAAAATGGCACTGTACAATTAATATAATCTATAAAGGCCTTCATAGTTACAATCGGTCCACCCATACAACAAATATATCATCCAAAAAAATGGGTGTATTGTTGTATGTGCTTCATATATTCACTTACAAATACATATTCTTGTTCCCAATAGGACAGGATATAATATAATTTGCACAGATTGGAGCACAAGCAGCTCCCACTGCTACTCCAGTTCTTTGCTTATAATAATAACCTTCAAAGAATATGTAATTATTCTTCAACACCACGTCCATTAAGGCCACAAACACATTAATACGATCCTGTTCATGTATACCCATTTTTATGAATTGTTTCTCCAGCTATTCCAATCCAATTTCGTTGGGAATGACCGAAAACAAATTACATACATCAATTGTTAACAATATTGTATGGTCACTAATTTTAACTACCTTTACTTTATTCAAAAAATCCCATGAATCCGTGGTTATGTATCCAAATTCTTTTAACCCTTTTTGCAAATGAAAATCCAAAAACGTACTTATGAAACATGTTTTACCCCTCTTTCCATCAACTATCGGCCTGAACTGGATATTGCTCAACCCTTTGTGCAATTTTGGTATACCAAAAATGTTGCTGACCATGGGAAATTTGTTTGTCAAATAATAATGTTCAGTTTCATCTATTTGCCCCTGCATCAATAAATCCTCAACCAATAAATCTATCTTTAAATAGGCAATATGTACCTGATTTAAAGTACTCTCTTCATATGTATCAGTAGTTAACATGGTTAACATATAATCTGTGTAATAATTTTTATCCATTATCACCATACCATTCCCTTTGTCAGGCTTCATGAACCTAACAGTTTTGTCATTAATCAAATCTTTTAATAACTTTTCTTCATTTCTATCCAGGTTATTAATGCTGTCGAAAACCTTCTTTTTTCCACTAGTTCCACTCACCCTAATATATTCCCTTATATCCAACTCACAAACTTTTTATATAAATTTACCATTCCATTTGGTGGTGGATTAAATTTACTTGGCTTCCTTAAACCAACACTTTCTTGCTGGTGATAATTATCAAAAAACATCCTGATATTCATTTTTCTTGTTAACATTTTTAAATCTATTATGGTCTCAGTCAAACTTCCTCTTCTTAAGGGTATAAAAGAAAAGCCTTTTGATAACAATTCAGCATGCTCCCTCCTTATTACCTTACTTGAATAATTGTACAACTTGTAATCACCTTGAGCATTTAAGATAATGGATGGGCTAGTCAAACAAACAGCATGTCCTTCCCCCTGTATCACATCAATAATGTTCAACATTTTACACATTGCAACATTACATGCAGATATAGATGTTGCTACATCGCTTCCATTAACACTTATTACTTTTGTCCATAAAGTCCGTACACCCTGGCTTTTGCTGCGTCATTAAATCCTCACTGCCCCCCATTTCAGTGTGTTTACAGGGCAGCTCAAAACAATCCAAAATGTCACAAACAGTAAATGCCCCCCTGCTCGGATACTAGAGCTCCAAATGAACACTTACTTCTAATAATGGATCATTAGGGCAGTCTCCCTCAATCCGCCCTGTTGCGGTTCGCGATACTGCTGTGCATAGCTCCATTTCTTCGGTCTCGCCCCCTGCCTGTAATACTCGTTGCTTCCATCCGCCACTTGCTGTTGCCATCCCTGTTGGCGGTTTCTCAACCTCTCCGACCGCCTGGGACCTCCATCTAAAGGGAATTCACTCTGCTCGCCTTCCCTATTATAAACGTCCTGCTACCTCATCATTTATATGTTTTTAAGATAGGTTAATGTTATTATAATGGAGATGGGAGAATGTACATGATACAGCATTTTAGTGAACTAATGTGTGTGTGTGTGTGTGTATATAAGTGTATGTTATATACATTTACATTATTTTAGAAATGGTTTAAACATTCATGTAATCAATAGAATTATTAATGTCCTTATATGAATGTAATGTAATTATTGGTAGAGTAAAAGAGTAGTTAGTTTAGAGTGCATACTCATATAATTTTAAGGTGTGTATGTTTTTGGCTGGTTAATTATTTAATTGGTTAATGAAAGTGGAGATGTGGAAGATTGTGAGAGTATATATTATTGGAGTGGTGAGAAATGTGGTATTTTCTGAAGAAGTCTGTAACAATAAAGACGAAACCTAGGTAAAACAGTCATTTCATTGGTGTTGGTTCATTTAGCACCAGAGTATCAGGGTCTTTCCAGAGGATTTCTGTTTTCCTGTTGTTCCTTGGTTAGATATGGAAACACCTGGAATCCTTGACATCTCAGGTGAGCCGTGACCACTGCCATACATTTGGTGAACACCCTGGAGGCTGTGGTGAGACCAAAGGGCAGAGCTCTGAACTGGTAGTGACTGGCCCCCACCCAAAAGCGAAGAAATCTCCTGGAGTGTCTGTCCATCTTGATATGGTAGTATGCATCCTGAAGATCTGTTGAGCACATCCAGTTGTCCTGACCCAGAAAGGGTAGAATGAACTGTAGCGTGACCATCCGAAACTTTGTTCTTTGAACAGATCTGTTTAATCTGCTGAGATCCAGAATGGGTCCCCGGTCTTTTTTGGTACCAAAAAGAACCTTGAGTAAGTTCCGGATCCAAGCTGGTCTAACTGCTTGCTCCCTCAGATTGGGTGGAACATCTGGAAGGGCCTTTTTTGACTGTAGGGGGTATTGAAGAAAGGGAATTCTGTAATCTCCAGATATAATGGATAGTACCCATCTGTCTTTTGATAATTTTTGCCAGGCTCTCGGGTACAGTGAAAGTGTTCCCCCGACTGCCTCCAGAGGTGAGCAGTCGGGCAACCCTTCAGGGATGTTGGAAAGGCTTGTCAGAGAAGGATTCTCTGTTGCCCTGATAATGTGGACCCCCTCTGCCATGAGGGCGGCATCTATTATTGTTATTTCCTCCTCTGCCTTTGAAGGAAAAATCACTACGTGTGCCAGGCAAGGCTCCCTGAGATTTGCGGAACCACATCTTCCCACTCCTCTGACCCTTGGAGAAGGGTCTTGAGGGAGTGGAAAAACGGACTCCCACGGCAGAGAGAGTCTTGTCTTTTTGCTCACACCTAGTCAAAGTGTCTTTCACATGTGGCCCAAAGAGAAAGGAGCCATCAGAGGGGGTGTTGGTGAAGGACGCTCGAAAGGGTTCCGCAAAAATACACAGCCGCATCCAAGCATGGCTCCTGAGGGCCACAGCAGTGCCCGCGGCTCTACTTGCTCCATCGGCAGCATAGGAAATGAGCCTCATGGAGGAGTTGACTACGGAATTAAGAGTCGCTAGCTGGGAAGTTACTTTGGCTTGTACTCCCTCAGTTGTAGGATCTTGAAGGGTATCTCCTAGCTCTTTTAGGAGATCCCTCTGAAGACAAGTAAAGTGACATAAGTAGTTCAGGGACCTCATGGAGAAGGTCGCTGAAGCAAACATTTGCTTTCCGTATCTGTCCATCATCCTAAACTCCTTGTTAGGAGGATGAACAGATGAAGAGGTCTCTGCTATCTCTTTTTTGGTGGCAGCTGCTACCACCATGGCATCAATGGGCACACCCTTAGAAAGGAACTGCTTATCCTGGGGGGCTGTAATAAACTTATTTGGTCTCCTCAGAGTTGGTTCCACTGTATCCGGAGCTGACCACGCCTTTCGAGCCACTACAGACATAAGTGAGTCGAAAGGAGGAGAAACCCAGGAGGTGGAAGGTCGGGAACTGAAAGCATCCAGGAATACAGACCCATCCTCAGTAGGAGCTAGGGGAGTCCAGTTCCCCCTCTGCTTAACCATTTCAAGGATGTCCGTGAACAAAACATCTTCAGAGGGGGATCTCGGGGACCCTTCTGATTCATCTAAGTCCGTATCAGAAGTGAGAGACTCCGGGGAGTCAATGTGCTTCCTCTTGCACTTATTCTTCCGAAGGGGCTCCTCTGAGAGATCAGGAGAGGCCTCAGAAGAAGAGGAAACACCCAATGGGGTGTCCTGGACCACTGGTTCCATATGCTTGGGGTCTGGAGGAGTAGCAGAGGTTGGCACAGACACTATGGGGAATTGAGCCGGTGGAGCTGGTAGTTGAGCTGACTCAGGGGACAGCACGCTCCGCATGACCTCAAAGGCGTCCCTGCCTCGAGGAAGAGAATGCTCTGGTTCCAAAGAAATAGGAATCTTTCTCCGCACCGAGGGGGACAGCTCCGAGGCCGATGTTGGAGCCAAGCTCACCTGCGCCGAAGCTCCAAGAGGGAGAACAGAGTCAGACAAGGGTCCGATGCCACTCCCCCCCTCGGAGCTGATGAGGAAGCTCTGGAGACCAGATTCCTCGATCGAAGGAACTATCGAGGTAATCGGAGTCGAGGTTGGAACCAAAGGGGATATGGTGATCGGAGCCGACGGTTCAACTACCCAAACCCCAACGAACTCCGGCTCCGAACTCATTGGAGTCGGAGGAGGAACATCAAGTGAAGTGGATGGAGCCGATACCTGTTGAGGAGGGCTGGACAATAATCTAGCTAGTGCCTGCAACTTTAGCAACCACATTGTTATCCAACGGCCTAGAGGACCGAGAGGAGTGGTGGCTATACTCACTTTGAAGTAATGGAGACAGAGGAGCCAAATGCAGTGACTCTAAGGAAGGGGACCTCAGCCTCTTGTGGCTCTGGGACAGCTCTGAAGCATCCGATGGAGCGAACGGGGAGGTTGTCTTGTCAGTACCAGCTGGAACTGACTTAGAATGTAAATCCTGCACAGGAGTCGGCTCCGAGGGTGGAGCCAACGGCTTAGTAGATTTTGGGGGTTTCACTGGCTGTGAACTCTTTGCCGGTGAATCCTCAGGTTTTAACAGACCCCTAAGAATCAGTTTGTTCTTACACTCCTGCACTTGGACTAAAAGCATGGCAAACAGAACAAGAGTCCTGCAGGTGAACAGCGCCCAAACAGTAGACGCAACTAGTGTGCCCATCTGTCAGAGACATTTTCTGACAGCATGAGTCACACTTCTTGAATCCAGAAACCTTAGCTTCCTTAGACATGACTGTACCAAGAAAGGAAAACTAAGTAAGTAAATACAGACAAAAAATAGTACTACACTAGACAAAAGACACCAGTACTATCTATAACTATGAGGGAAACCTAAGATATAATATAATTCATTTTTTTTACAATAAGGGAAAAAAAGGAGAGTCTCTAAGTTAAACGGCTAACCTAGGGATGGGGGAGGGGTGGGGAGAACTGTCTAACTTAAACGAGTTCTATCAAAAGGGAGAGACACTATAGAAAAAACAACTACAACACGTATAACTAACTCTAAATAGAAAAGATACTAGAACATTTAAATTCTAAAGGAAAGTTTACACAAAAAGTTAAATATACAAGCCTGAGCCAGAAAAATGACACCCTCGCAGCTGAAGCGGCAAACGAGATCTGGGTAGCTATCGCTAGGCATTATGGGATAAGGGGTAGCCTCGAGCCAGTAAACAGCTCTCGAGCTATTGAAGATGGCCAAGTCGGAGCTGATCCAACCAGCAAGAATAAAGGCGAGATAGACAACTTAACATCATATATTATATTCACTTTTGCTGCAGCTTGCACACACTTTTCCACTGGAACTTCAAGCCTTGGATTCTATAAATCTTAACAAGACTTCTTGATGTTAGTCCATGTGGTTTTATCTGCAAATGTTCCAAAATATCTGTTTCTGCCTCTGTAATGTCATTCTGACAGATACCAAAGATATTTCATATGAGAACAGAGAATTTGCAAGGTTTTATCTGTGTTTGCCCTCATGATCATTGCTAGTTATTTAACTGTTTTTTCCACTAATGATGTATAATATAATATGAAATCTGAAGATCTAGAATGAAAGCTTTCTTGAAAATAAATATATTTTCAAGCCTGTTCAGACAGAAACTGCATTTATATGACTTCATTTATATAAGTTCTAACTTAACAACTCTACCTGAAATCCCTGAAGAGGAATGTGTCTCTACAAACCTCATAAATGTATTATATCATTAGTACTAACTACTGTGATATGGTTTAAATAAACAGGCTTTGTGTCATTTCCAGTCAGAGCTTTTGTAATACACAGTCTACAAAGTGATACTATAATGATTACTATTACTATAATTACTGCAGCAACCCTAAGATATTTTAAGCCCTCCCCTCAAGTCAGTAAATAGATTTGCAATCCAATCTGCAAATGTGTGCATTTTTGCAATAACATCACTCAAGAACTGCAATGTGTCTTAATACTTTCACTTTTATCTGGTACAAAAGTGCAGCATTCTGACCCCAGAAGCTGACAGGGCCCATCTTGTGTCTGTAATAGGTAACCAGGTGCCATTCTATTCTGGAGGGCAACGTCTGAATAATTTACATAGTACCCAAATAGCTCTGACTACTCCATATGCAGGAAATGTACTTGTTCCAGTAATTACACAGTCACCTAGTCTGATGCAGTGTTGCCAAATGGTCATCTCAAAAAGTAGCTAGATTTTTGGAGAAATGGAATAGTATATTGGTACGGGGCTCTGCCTCTGGAAAAAATTTGACTCTCCATTCTAAACGTTAAAAAGAACTAAAATTCAGTTTTATTCCAACAGCTGGGTCTGCCAGTAAACTAGTTATAAAGTGCATTACTTCCAAATCCATCCATCCATCCATCCATCCATCCATCCATCCATCCACAACCCCTTTTTCCCATTTTTGCACATGGGGTCAAGGTGTCACTTCAACAGTGACAATCATCTAGAGCCAAGGTTTACACTGCCGGGTGGCTAGCCCTTCCCGCAGGAGTTCTTTCACACCATACACTCACATGCACACTCACACCTATGGCCAATTTAGAGTGCCCAATCCACCTACTGCATATGTCTTTGGAAAGTGGAAGGAAACCAGAGCACCCATAGGAAACCCATGCCAACACAAGGAGGGCATGCAGACTACACAGCGAAAGTGCCCCAGCCAAGAATCAAACCGGGGAACCTCTTGCTGTGAGGCGACAACACTGCTGTGCCACTGTGTCACCCATAGCATGCAGAACAGTAGGCTAAAAAAATACAGTCAAGCGCACAGGTCCCAGGATAAAAAAGTGCCCAATCTTAGTACGCACACTGTGACAGGCTCAGGGAGAAGGTGGTGCCCCTGTTGTAGAAGGAGGAAGAAATCCATAAAAAAACACAAAAACTGACAGAGCAAAAAAGATCCATAAAGATGATAAATGGACTATTTTTTTAAACAGCTTTATTAATTTTCAAAATGCATGCAAATATTCTCAAAATGTTTTACAAATATTTCAACTTGAAAATAAATGGACTACTGATGTTAAGGAAGAAATTATATATTATTAGTATAATGGAAGATATTAAGAAAGGTTAAAAGAGAAATTAATGGAAAGTCAAATATGTTCACAAGAAAAACTATCAAATGCTTCAAATAAAAATCTGTGATGTGAGAAATTAACACATATTATATTATTTCCGAATAACACTGTTATTTGAGTATTAACTGAAAAGATATGGAAATCTTACGTCAACAAAATTACATGCCACTATTTCTTCACAGCCATTCTTCATCCTAGTCATCTTTACCATCATCAACAGTGTCTGCTGTCTGCTGCATCGAAGATGATGTGGAGACAGATGGTGCAGAGGATTCAAAGCTGTTTTGTGGCTTCTTGAAAGAATAATCTGCATTTGTCCCAATCAAATGTGTCACTGTGTCAGGCAAACAATGTGTGTGACAAGATTTTCCAACAGTTTTGAGGCCTATACGAAAGGGGTGCCTAATCACTTAATTTCTACACCATCCAATAGTTACTGCAAATAACTCACAATAAGTTTAAAAAAAAATCATAAGTAGCGAATATTTAATTTCGCATAAAAAGACACAAGATATAAAAACTACTGCAATACAAGAATTTAACACTATAAAGTGATTAAGCTAACCTAATCCAAAGCTATTAAGCTAACCTACTCCAAATGAAGTTCTGCTATGCTTCCCAAATTATTATACTTGCACTTTATTCTGACAGACAGTGCCAGCCCGGGCTTTCACTTCGCTGATCACTGTAGGGTTTTTTTTTTGTTGAAAACTGCACCCGTACCCCACCCACAATGAGGGCATTTATCAGTGATGCAATGCTTACTTAAGATGAGTCCCTCCCATCATGGGACTCCCATGTGATCTGAGACTGTTTTATTTTAGTTATTTATGATTGGTTGAGTGTTTCACAGATCTGTTCAGTAACTGGTGCAGAGTTAGTTGGGGGAATGCACACTTTTTTCATATGACAATTCCTTCACTTCTGAAAAATAAGAAAGCACTATGATTTTAAAGCTTAACAATGGAGAGTTATGTAAAAAAGCAAATGGCTGTTGATAACGGGTAGACAGCTTGCTAAAACATTTTAATTACTAAATTGTTCATTCAAGAATATCGCCAACCTTTACCTCACAAAATGAAAATAAAGTCAACTGATGCGCCTTAAATATGAAAGACCCCCACTCTGCATGCATTCGGGCTGGTAGCTACTAAGAAAACACTGCCCCTGTTAACTAGAACCTCATTTCTCAACACATTAAAAATGCGCAACAATTATCCCAAGGTCATGACTCCATTCATGGAGCAAATGAAGACCTGTAAGGACACATGCATCAAAGACCACACCTAATCCCATTTACCTTCTTTGCATTATCATAATGATGTAACATGTAATAACTAAGAAAAATTAATAATGTTCTTGTACAATCTTTTATATACTGCTTTGTCTGAATACGTTTTAAACTACTTATTGTCATGTGAATATACCTGGCATCTGTTGTGCATACCAGTGGCTAAATTCACCAATGCCTTTGCTTTTTGTGCATTGGCTTGAGTTGAAACTGAAAAGGGTCTTGGGACGAGATAAGCAGATAATAAAACACAGTGAGGTTTAAATCTCACGACAACACTATTTCTGTATTTTAGAGACTCCAAAATCACACTTGGCAAACAGAAAGCACACCCCACCAATGTACACATAGCACCCAGTGTTCATAGATATTAATTTCTTAAAGAAAATCGCAACATTGTATAACTTGATGAAACCCACAAGTTTGCAGCTACAAATATCAACACAAGCTTGTGAATTTTCTATGAACTACGTAACCTCAACATTCCCAGATGAAAGGGAGTATTACTTTGAATCCAGCAGAGTTAAATTTGCATTTTCGTTTTACCTTGGTTTACATTCACACCAAAGTTATCATCACTAGCCTGTTGTTCTGATGGCTCCATCTTTGTTTATCTGGGTTACTAGGTAACTGATAGCATGCTCTTCTGCCGCCATTGCATTTGTAGAGAAAAATACATGTGTTGTGGGAAATGTAGTCCTTAGTGAGTCATACCATCTTCCAATTTATCAATGTCAGTGATCATCAGTCAGTGTTAATGTGTCACTAGCGACTTACAAACAAATCACTAGATTTGTCACTAGAAGCTAGCACAGAATTTTGCCCGCTAAACGATCTGAAAAAAATCACCAATCTAGCCTGGTCTGATGGCCTTTAATGTCTTTAAATCTAGATTCTAATGAATGTGTGACGTTCCATGACCTGTAACTTGTTTTGAAAATCTTCAGGATTCAAATCTGTTTTAACTTTATGATTTCTAAAACTAATCTGGCCAGGCAATTCTTTAACATGTCATATCTGGTATTACATATCCTATATAACAAGATCCATACCAATTCAGTGGTATCCATTTATAAACTGGCTTCCTACACGCATATTATATGTGCCTTAAAGCATAATTACTATATCAACCTTGCTGTTCTAAAATTAGCATGAGGGAAATAATACATATTGTATTCATCTGTTTTTGTAAGCTTTCAGTTAGATTTGTTAGGCGGTAACCTGATAATCCTGTATGTCTGCCCTCCAAATTTCAATGTACTGTAACAGTAAAGTTATACTGACTGGTCAATATATTTCCTGCATTCCAGACATGTATCTTATTATACTACAGTATTTCCCTTTTATAAAAATATATTTTTCTGCTATCCACAAATGTAAATTATTGAGTATTATTAGCAATAAACTTTAAAAAAATAGTTTCATTTAATCAGTTTGCTTTTTCATGGTATAGCCTGACAAATATGAATGTTATATCCAGAAAACTAACTGAAACTGATATTAGAGGAATAGCTTTTCCACCAGTGGCATATGAACTCAAATCCAGCATTTGGACAGATTAAAGGCATTTGCCTAAGTAAACTGAAGTTTAGTGAATGTACTGTAAATTGGATACCAGTCCTCCCATTTCAGTACTTCCCTTTTCAGTATGTTATGGCCTGGAGACACTACTTGAATCTGAAATTCAGCTTGGAAAAATAGTTCATGTTGTGACATTACTATTCTGCAAGAGTACAAATCTGCATCTGCACTTGTCCTGACTCTAAAAATGAAGTTATGTACTTACCATAACGTATGCATAATAATACCATTTGTCATTCTCTCACTCCATAAGAGAAAGCTATAGAAGGGTTGAACAACCAGGAAGAATCCAGCATCTCGGTTTTTGAAAAACCCAAGAGGGGGTAAGGAGGGTGGGGAGTAAGAATGAAGGCAAGATGAACAACTCACATGGAACGTTATGGTAAGTACATAACTTCTTTATGTGAAGTTGTTCTATCTCGCCGTTCATTCTTACAGATGGGTAACGTCCCAAGCACCATCTATCTCGAGTGGCTCATGGGAGTATGTTTTTCAGGACAGTAGACCCAAAGGAGGCCCTGTCCCTGGAGCCCCTGTCAACTTTGTAATGAGTGATAAAGGTATGAGGTCTTGACCAAGTGGCTTGCTGCACAAATGTTATCAATAGGAAGTGTCTTGCAGAAAAGGCAGAGGATGTAGACACTGCTCTGGTTGAGTGAGCCTTAATTTTGTGTTGTAAGGGCATATTAGCAGCTGAATAAGCAAATGTGATACAATCAGATAACCACTTAGACAGAGTTGTTTTAGCCACTGGCATACCTTTCCTGGAGTCTGAAAAGGAATAAAAAAGCTGTTCAGATTTCCTAAAATCTTTTGTTCTATCCAAGTAAAATCTGAGCTGTCTGTGAACATCAAGTTTGTGCAGTATAGTTTCTAAATTGTTGGAGTGATTTGGGAAGAAAACTGGCAAATCAATAATTCGATTAAGATTAACATCAGTGCAAACTTTAAGCAAAAAGGAGGGGTATATTCGAAGTGAGACTCTGTCAGCATGGAAAATCAAATAAGGAGGCTTAATGGACAAGGCTTGAAGCTCTGACACTCTGCGGGCAGAAGTGATAGCTACTAAAAAGATAGTCTTCCATAACAAAAATTTGAGGTCACATGAGGAAGCTGGTTCAAATGGAGGAAGAATAATGCAGGAAAGCATAAATAAGAAGTTATGTACTCACCATAACGTTCCATCTGAGTAGGTGGCTTCATTTGTCTGCAACCTGTGGGTCTTGGATCCGAGCCGGCAACTTGTAGCATAGCTATGGATCCGAGCTCCTAGCTCCTCCCCTCACCCATAATCCCCTGCCAACCTCCTATGACCTCAGATCAAGTTTGCCCCTCTATGGATACCTGAAAAGGTGTTCCAACAAGCATAACAGATAGAACAATATAACAGGACCAAGTTCTGAAGGCTAGGGGGAAGAAGGGGGGGTGGTTGCAGACAAATGAAGCCATCTACTCAGATGGAACGTTATGGTGAGTACATAACTTCTTAATCTGGAGTAGGGACTTCATTTGTCAGCAACCTGTGGGACAGAGTCCCCAGCTACCTGACAGAGTCCCCAGCTACCTGAATCTTGGGCGGCCATCATGGAATGATGTTCCAGAGCACTGCGGAGCCAAAAGATGCTCTCCCTCTAGAAATTACGTCCAGTTTGTAGTGGTTGATAAAAGTATGAGATGAGGCCCAAGTAGCTGCCGAACAAATATCATCCAATGGCACTCTAGATTTAAAGGCAGCAGAAGTAGAGATGGAGCGAGTGGAATGTGCACGGACTCCCTCAGGTGCAGGCCTCCCGAAAGCTTGGTAAGCCAGAAGAATACATTGAGAAATCCAATGTGACAAGGTGACGTTTGAAATGGCTTTACCTAAACTGAATTTAGAAAAGGAGACAAAAAGCTGACCAGATTGTCTGTGACCAGCTGTCCTATGAATATAGAAACGTAGCTGCCTGTGTACATCTAATGAATGCAGCTTGTACTCTCCTTTATTTTGATACTTAGGGAAGAAAACCGGTAAGTTGATGGACTGATTGATATTGATTTCTGATGCCACCTTGGGAAGAAAGGAGGGATTGGTCCTGAGGTACACTCTGTCCGGATGGAAGACCAAGTAAGGAGGCTTTACAGAAAGGGCTTGGAGTTCCGAAACTCTCTTGGCAGAAGTGATGGCTACCAGGAATGCTGTTTTCCAGGACAAATATTTGAGATCGACCGATGCGGCTGGTTCAAAGGGAGAAGCGGTCAAGGCTTGAAGGACTAGAGAAAGATCCCAAGGGGGTACGGCTTCTTTGATAGGGGGCCTGAGTAGAAAGGTGCCCTTGAGAAATGTTTTGCACAATTTAGCTGACATCAAAGGACCTGTCTCATGTCCCACATGGTAATGGGAGATGGTTGCCAACTGTACCTTGACTGTCGAACAACTAGCTCCTTGCTGAAAGAGTCCGGTTAGAAAATCCAGTACAGACGGTAGAGGGGCAGTGAAGGGATCCAGATTATGATGTTCCTCCCAGATGGAAAAGCGTCTCCATTTACTGCGGTATATTTTCCTGGTGGAAGGCTTATGTGCTGCCACCAGGATGGCTTTGACTGGTGAAGAGATTCCGGGAGTCCTGACTAAGAGTGGAACTGGAGCAACCAAGCTGTCAGCTTCAGGTTGACCAGAATCGGGGTCTGTAAGATTAGATCCGGAGTGGGATCCAGAATCCAAGGAGGATTCACTAGATGAGACCACAGGTAAGGGAACCAAGTTTGTCGAGGCCAGAATGGGGCAATGAGGATCATTCTGCTCCCCAACCGCGAGGCTTTCTGTAAGAGCTTTAGCATCAGGGGTAAAGGAGGGTAGGCATAGAGTAGACCGGGCGGCCAAACATGCACCAGAGCGTCTCTCAAGGCTTCCCCTGGTGGGGGAATCAGAGCGAAGAAGCTGTCGCATTTCGTATTTGAGGGAGAGGCAAAGAGATCGCAGCAGGGTTGCCCCCATTTTGCGAATATCTGCTTCGCTACTAGTGGGTTGAGAGACCACTCGTAAGGGGAAAGAATGGTGTGGCTGAGTTTGTCCGCCAGAATGTTGGCCCGCCCCGGAATGTGCGTTGCGATCAGAAAGCGGTTGGTGGAAATCGCCCATTCCCACACTCTCATGGCTTCTCGGCATAAGGGGTAGGATCTGGTTCCCCCCTGTTTGTTGATGTACCAAACAACAGACATGTTGTCTGACTGAATTGCAATCATGGAGGAGATTCTGAAGTGCCTGCAACGCCAACAGCACTGCTCTCATCTCCAGAACGTTGATATGCAAGGAGGTCTCTGTGTCATTCCACGTGCCTTGGACTGTCCTGCCCGTGTAATGCCCCCCCCAAGGCGAGAGGCGTCCATGGTCACCGTGGCGAGAGGGGGAGGAGTGCAGAAGGGCCGGCCTATATGGAGGTCCAGGGATTGGAGCCACCATAACAGGGCCCTCCTGCAAACCTTGCTGATAGAGATAGGGTGGCAGAGAGGAAGAGATTGGAAGGACCATTGCACTTGAAGGGTCCACTGCAGTACCCTCATATTTAGGCGAGCACATGGAAGAAGCATTATTGCAGCCACCATGGAGCCCAGTGCCCTCAGGACCAATTCCGCCGGTGGAGCTTCCGATTGTAGGATGGCCCGCACATGAAATCTCAGATTCCATAGTCGTTCCAAAGTCAGGAAGACTCGTAGATCCCTGGTATCTAATCTGGCCCCTATAAACTCTATTACTTGTGTCAGAGCAAGGGAAGATTTGTCCGCATTGATTGTGATGCCTAACTGGGGGGCTAGGCAGAGAAAGTAATCTCTGGCTGAGCAGAGTAGATGCCTTGTTGGGGCGGTTAGAAGCCAGTCGTCCAGGTACGGAAAGACCTGTATTCCCTGGAGTGTCAGGTGGGCCGCTATCACTGCTAAAACTTTGGTGAACACCCTGGGGGCTGTGGTGAGGCCAAAGGGAAGGACCCTGAACTGATAATGACTGGCTCCCAGCCAGAAGCGGAGAAACCTCCTGGATCGTCTGTCCATTAGAATGTGGTAGTAGGCATTCTTGAGGTCTATAGAGCACATCCAATCGTTCTCCCGTAAGAGGGAGAGAATCGATTGAAGAGTGACCATTCGGAATTTTTCCTTGGTTACCGACAGGTTCAAGAGGGAAAGATCTAGAATTGGTCTCAAGTCCCCCATCTTTTTTGGCACCAGAAAGAACCTGGAGTAGAACCCTAATCCGAGCTGGTCTTGGGGGACGGGTTGGATGGCTCTTTTTTCTAACAGCTGCTGGATTTCTGCAGCTGCAGCCTCCCTCTGATTGGGTGGAACATCGAGGAGGCTCCTGAGTTTGGGGACATGATACATTGCTATTTTGTAGCCTCTGGATATGATACGAAGCACCCAGCGGTCTGATGTGATGGACTCCGATGCCGCCAGATGCCTCGAGAAATGCCCCCTGACTGCCTCCAGAGCAGAGCAGTCGGGCAACACTTCAGGGCTGCTGCGTGGGCCGGTCAGAGAAGGATTCTCTGGACAGAAAGTTCTTCGGGGGCCCCTCTGCCCCTAGGGCGGCGTCCTCCCTGTCCTTCTCTGCCACGGAAGGATTGGTTGTCCTGAGTAGGTTGGGAATGTTGCGATTTCCGGAACCACATCTTCTTCTGTCCCTTTTGGTTCTTCAAGAAGGACCTCTGGGGAGCAGAGAAGCGGACTCCGACGGCAGACAACGTCTTGCCGTCCTTCTCGCTCTGGACCAGTATTTCACGAATGGTCTTGCCAAACAAGGTAGAACCATCAAAAGGGGTGTTCGCAAAGGACGCCTTAAAGGGCTCCGCGAAGTCACAATGCCGGAGCCTGGCCTGACGTCTCATGACTAGGCCCGCTCCGCTAGCTCTAGCAGCTCCCTTAGTAGCGTGGGACAAAAGCCGCATAGAGGTATTGGAGATAGACCTTAGAGTGGCCATTCAAGTGGAGTACAACTGCTTGTCCTCCGCCGACATGGACTCAGGGGGGGAAGCAGCGTATTCTTTGATAAGATCCCGCTGCATCCTGATGACATGTGCCATATAGTTCAGAGACCTTACCGAGAAGGTCGCTGAACTAAAAACCCACTTCCCAAGGTGATCCATCGAGCGGGACTCCTTGCTCGGTGGATGGACCGAGGGGCTCTCTTGAGCTAGTTCCCTCTTCGTGGCTGCTGCCGTCAACATGGCATCTACGGGGGGACCCTTGCTCCAGTGGGACCGGTCTGCGGGGGGGCTCAGTATCCTGTCCAGGCGTTTAGGGACTGGCTCCACAGTGTCCAGATCCTCCCACACCCTGGTAGTAATAAGGTCCACCAGGGGGTCGGCCGGAGGGGGCAACCAAGAGGTAGAAGGGCCTGCTTCGAATGCCTCCAGGAACACAGACTCGTCAGAGGAAGCCTTGGGGGCAGACCACCCACCTCTGATCCTAAGCATTTCCATGATGTCTCCAAAGGAGACATCCTCCGGGGGTGACCTTGGGGAGCCTTCCCCTTCATCCAAGTCCGTGTCCTCTGTTAAGGACTCAGGGGAGTCCACGTGCCTCCTCTTACACTTGTGCTTGCGAGACACTTCCTCGGGGGAGCTGTCCGAGGAAGTCTCGCCAGCAATATCTTGTTCCAAAGGAACAACCTGGGACATCGATGCAGGCTGTCCCTGTGGCCGGGTAATGGAAGCCTGACCCAGCAGAGAGGGAGTGCAGGGTGGAGCCGAGGCAAGGGCCGGGGGGTCTGGATGCTCTTGACAGAGCCCTCTCCACTGCATCAAAGGCCGAGGGGGAGCCGTTCTCCCTGGGCTCTGAAAGCCAATTCCCACTTGATCCGATGAAGGGATCAGAAACGAAGAGAGACGTCCGGATCCGGAGGACACCAGTGACTCTGACCTGGATGGAACCGAAGGCACACTGAACCCCTCAGATCCAAAGCTCAGCCCACAGCTCTGAGAGGTCGGATCCGATGATGGAACCGACAAACTCAAGGGCAGGGTCGGATCCGAAGTACCCAGTACTGTCAGCACCGACCCACCCCCGGCTCCGACGCTGCCCGTCTCTGAATGCTCCGAACCCGGGAAGTGGGTCGGAGAAGGAGCAATCAGAGTAAAGAAAGGAGTCGAGCTCCCCCCAAAGGGGGGGGAGGCAAG
Organism: Protopterus annectens; assembly: GCF_019279795.1. Classification (NCBI taxonomy): domain Eukaryota; kingdom Metazoa; phylum Chordata; order Ceratodontiformes; family Protopteridae; genus Protopterus; species Protopterus annectens. The sequence continues at coordinate 641,614,977 of NC_056743.1, forward strand.
AGCACTCCCATCTGCAGCTGGGCCTGGATGAACCTTCGCATCATCCGGTCCAAGTCTGCATCTGACAGGCTGTATGTAGATCTTGAAGAGGCCACCGAGGCAGGCCTGGAGTGCCGCCTCGATGACCTCGACGGAGATCGGGTCTCCTCCTCCTCAGGTCCCGGGGAGAAGCAAGGAGATCAGAGCTGAGGAGGAGGAGACCTGGATGCCATGGAGGGAGAAGCCCGCTTAGCCGGGGGGCCGAAGCGGAGGCCTCGGCCCGCCGCTTGTGGTGCTTCTCCCTTCTGGCCTCCCTGTCCTCCGGCGCTTTAGTGGGAGTTCAAATCCCGGCCGGGGGAAGGGGGGCAGGAGTGGCTACCACCACAGGCTGAGGAGGTGCCATGGGAGGAGCAAAGGCCGAATCCGGAGGCAAAAGACCCGCCAGGACAAGCTTTGACCTCCGCTCTTTCAGTGCCCTGGGGTTGAACTCTGCACAAATGGTACATCCTGAAGAGAGGTGTTCAACCCCAAGGCACTGAACACACTGAGTGTGGCCATCAGCCGAAGATAGCTTATGGCCACACTCGGTACATTAGAAAAAACAGGTTTTGGGACCTCTGCCATACTCAAAACTAAAGTACACTACACAAGCACACCAGGCCCCAAACACAAACACACACAGACACACTCTAACGACCAGCGAGGGGAGGGTGAAAACCAAAAAAAAAAAAAAAATTAAACTAGGTAGGAAACCTAACCACTCACACAATTTACAATTACAAAGGTTGAGAAAAATTGAAGAAATTCACTTATCTTGTAAGAAAACGCTAGGAGCTCTAAAATCTAGCTACACACTCAAGCGCAGCAAACTAGATCTGAGGTCATAGGAGGTTGACAGGAGATTATGGGTGAGGGGAGGAGCTAGGAGCTCAGATCCATAGCTATGCTACAAGTTGCCAGCTCGGATCCAATATCGGATCCAAGACCCACAGGTTGCTGACAAATGAAGTCCCTACTCCAGATCTTTAGATTCCATGAGGAATAGGGAGATTTCACAGTTGGTCTGAAATGAAAGGTCCCTTTGAGAAAGGCTTTGGATAGTTTGTGTGACATAATGTTCAATCCTTCAAATCCAAGGTGAAAATTAGAAATAGCATCAAGTTGAACACGAACTGTTGCTGCTGCAGCTCCTCTGTTGAAAATCATAGTCAAGAACTCTAAAATGGAGGCCATAGGGCTTGGTAAGGATTAATATTGTTTTGAGATGCCCATATAGAAAAATGTTTCCATTTGCTAAGGTATAGCTTCCTCGTACAAGATTTATGAAAGGATATGACAATTTGTTTTGTTTCATTAGAAAGGCTATGGAACTTGGCTATGATGGGAATTGGAGCAGCCAAGCTGTCAGTTTCAGAGACTGAAAAGAGGGATGAAGTTCCCCCAACGAATGCATCAGAAGATCTGGAACTGGGTCCAGAATCCAAGGGCCGTCCAAAAGATGAAGTTGAAGGAAGGGGAACCAAATCTGACGAGGCCAATGAGGGGCTATTAGAATGCTGGTCCTTCCCAGGGCTTTTGCTTTCTGTAGTACCTTGGGTATCAACGGGATTGGAGGGAATGCATAGAGGAGACCTGGAGGCCAATCGTGTGCGAGTGCGTACCTTGGGGCTTCTCCTGGATGAAGAATCAGGGCAAAGTAGCTTCTGCATTTCATGTTCATGTGGCTGGTGAAAAGGCCACAGCAAGGCTGGCCCCACCTGCAGAATATTCTGTCCGCTATTTCTTTCTTTAGGGACCATTCGTGAGGCAACAGAATTGTGTTGCTCAGCTTGTCTGCTATGACACTGGATTTCCCCGAGATGTGCGTTGCTAACAGAAAGCGCTGGGTGGATATAACCCACTGCAATATTCTTAGGGCCTGACGACAAAGGGGGTGCCTCCTTCTTTGTTCAAGTACCAGACCACTGACATGTTGTCTGTCTGAATCGCAATCGTACCCAGAGAAAGAGAGTCTTGGAAGTACTGGAAAACTAAAAGTACTGCTCTCATCTCTAGGACATTGATATAAAAATGTGTCTCTTGATAGGTCCATGTTCCTTGAGCTGTTCTTCCTTGAAAATGCCCCGCCACCCTATCACGGAAGCATCCCTGGTCACTATGGCCACTGGTGGGGATTGAACAAAAGGATGACCTATCGTGACATGAAGAGAGGTCAAACACCACTGAATCATTCTTGCATGTGTTTGTGATCATTATAAGATGAGACATTGAGTGAACAACAGCCATTGCAGAATCCGCATATGCATGTGACCCAAGGGTATGGCTAATATTGCAGCTGCCATCATGCTTAACAATTTTAGTACTTCTGATGCTGGAGTTTTGTTTTTGGCTATGATATTGTGGACCTGCTGATGGAGTAGTAAGACTCTTTCTACTGGAAGTCTCAGAATAGTGGTGGTGGTATCCAATTCTGCTCTGCTAAAAACAGTATGTTGCGATGGCGACAAGGTAGATTTTTCTGAGTTAATTGTAATGCCCAGCTGACTGCAGAGTGAAAGAGTGGTGTCCCTGGCTTGAATGAGCTGATGCCTGTTGGCGGTGAGGAGCCAATCTAGGTACGGAAACACCTGGAATCCTAAACATCTCAGGTGAGCCATGGCCACTGCCATACATTTGGTGAACACTCTGGGGGCTGTAGTGAGACCAAAGGGCAGGGCTGGAAACTGGTAATGACTGCCTCCCAGTCGGAAGTGCAGATGATCCCTGGATGGTCTGGCCATTTGTATGTGGTAGCACGCATCCTGGAAATCTATCGAGCACATCCAATTGTCTTTCCCTAAGAAGGGAAGTATAGACTGAAGCGTGACCATCCGGAACTTCTCCTTCTTGACAGATCTGTTTAGCCTGCTGAGGTCCAAAATAGGTCTCCAGTCCCCTGTCTTTTTTGGAACTAAAAAGAATCTTGAGTAAGTTCCAGATCCTGTCTGGTCTGCTGGGACTGATTGGATGACTCTTTTTCTTAGCAACGTTTGGACCTCTACTGTTGCTTGTTCCATGTAACTGGGTGGAATGTCCGGGATTTTTCTTGTCAGTGGAGGGGGTGTGGTGGAAGGAATGAAATATCCTCTGTAAATGATACTTTGTACCCAGTTGTCGTTTGTTATTTTGAGCCAGGCGTCTGGATACAAAGATAAGCAACCCCCGACTGCCTCCAGAGTAGGACAGTTGGGCCTCCTTTCAGGAGCACTGGTAGGGCTTTCCAAAGAATTGATCTCTGTCACCCTGGTTTTGCGGACCCCCCCCCTCTGTCGTGAGAGTGGTGTCTTCCATTAATGCCCCCTCCACTGCCTCTGGAGGGGGGTTTACCACGTGTGTCCTGAAAGGCTCCTTGGGCTTTTCGGAGCCAAATCTTTCCTCCCCTTTGACCCTTGGGGTAGGGTCTGGTAGGGGTGGAAAAACGGACTCTGATGGCAGATAGAGTCTTTCCTACTTGCTCACACTTGGTCAAAGTTTCCTTAACTTTGTGCCCGAAAAGAGACGAGCCATCAAATGGGGTATTTACGAAGGATGACTTGAATGGCTCCGCAAAAGAACACAAGTGCATCCAGGAGTGTCTCCTAAGAACAATTCCTGTACTCGCTTCCCTGCTCGTTCCATCAGCTGCATACGAAATGAGGCACATGGACGAGTTAACAATGGAGTTGAGGGTAGCAAGCTGAGAGGCAACTTTATCTGAAGCTCCTGCAGCTACTGTACCCTGTAGAGTATCTCCAAGCTTTTTAAGGAGATCTCTTTGCAGTCTAGTGAAATGGGTCAGATAGTTGAGCGAATGCAGTGCAAAAGTCGCTGAACTATGAGTGAACTTCCCATATCTATCCATGATCCTGGAATCTCTGTTAGGAGGATGGATAGAAGAGGAAGTTTCTAAAATTTCCTTTTTGGTGGTTGTCGCCACCACCATGGCATCAACTGGCACATCTTTGGTCAGAAAGGATTTGTCCTGGGGAGCAGAGATAAATTTATTAGGCATCCTGGGGACAGGCTCCATGGTGTCCAGAGACTCCCATGCCCTTCATGAGACCAGTTGCATAAGCTCATCGAAGAGCAGAGACACCCATGAGAAAGAGGGTTGAGACCCAAAAACCTTCAGGAGAACCGACTCGTCTTCAGTAAGGTTGGTGGACTGCTAGTCACCCCTCTGCTTAAGGATTTCTAATATCTCAGCAAATAAGTTTTCTCAGAGGGGGACCACGGGGCCCCTTCTGATTCATCCAAGTTGGTATCGGATGTCAGGGACTCCTGAGGAGAGTCTAGATGCTTCCTCTTACAGATTCTCTACCTGGGAACTTCGTCAGTGGGGGCTTCTGCTGAGGTCTCGGAAGAGCAGGGCCCACCCAATGGGGCTTCCTGAGGCTCTGGATCTCTACGCTTGGCAAGGATCTGTGAAGCAGAAGAAGACACAGGCGCTTTAGGGGAGGAGGTAGCCAGACCTGAAGATGCAGATGTCTTAGGAGACAGAATTCTCCTCATGGCTTCGAAGGCACCTCTGCTCCAATGCAGAGGGATCAACGGATCCGAAGAAAGTGTCAATACCTCCTGCACTGGGACAGTGGGCTCTGAGCCAGAGGTAGGAGCCGAGCTCATCCGAGCCGAAGCCCCAAGAGGCAGAGTAGGAACTGACAAGTTGGCCTGACTATCCTCCCTGGACCTGACCAGAGAGTGTCAGCTCCTAGATTCCTCAATCGGCGCCGAGGACTTCAGAGTAAATGGAGCTGAAGGCACTGGAGCAGGCGTCGGCTCTGAAGGCTCCATGATCAACAAGTCTGACTCCTCCGGCTCCGAAGGACTGGTATGACTTGGAGGAGGAAGAGTAGTAGCTGGTAAGAGGGTCTTCGGTTCCGAAGCCGTTTGGGTCAGAGCCGATAAGAATTTAGCAAAGGCCAGTGCCTGTAAAAGCTTCTGCACCACACGATCCACATCCAAATCGGAAAGGCTGATCGAAGACCGAGATGAGTGGATAGAAGGTGGTACCAACTGTAACAGAGGAGACTTTGGTACTTCGGATACCGGTTCCAGAACTGGGGACCGACTCTGAAAGGATAAGATAGTCTGCTCTGAGGTCTCTGGAGCCAATGTCGAAGACTTTTTTGATTTCTTACTCTCAGAAGTCTTGGAAGACTTTGAGGACTCACTGGATCCATCTTGGTCACTCAACACTTCTTGGAAAGAGGGTTTCAGCAAATCTCTATCAATCAATTTTCTCTTTCTCTCCTGGAGAATCCTAGAAGAGAAAGAGTGACATATGGAGCAGCTATCTTGGAGATGCAATGCTTCCAAACAATAAACACAATTAACATGACTGTCAGTGACAGACATTTTCTGGACACATTTAGGGCATTTTTTAATTCCTGACTTAGGGTGTTTATCTTGGTCAGCCATACTATACAAACCACAGTATCTAAAGAAGTTAGTGTAAAACTGTACACACCCAAACAATTTTGATCAGTAACAACAATCAACAAGCCCTTTGAAAAAATATGGGCTAAAAGTCACACACACAAAAAGTATTTATCTAAACAAAGATAGATAAAGTATCAAGTTGTGACAGAAAGTCACTGTCTAAATGCACACAACAATACTATATGTTACTATTTTACACACTGAAAACTAAACCTTAACTCTAATTATTTCAAAACTGTGACAAAAAGGTCACTAACTAAGCACACACTAAATCTAAACTATTAATAAGATAGCTGTGACAGAAAAGTCATTGTTTAAACACACACTAATAATCTAAACTAGGCCTAGGAAAAATGAGGCCAAATAGTAATTTAAGAAAAGCACACCAAGGGAAAGGGAAATATACAATAAAGCTGAAGAGCTTATATAATTATCTAAAACTACTATTAAGAAGAAGTTAAAGAAGAAGTTATCAATGTACTGAGAATATTTGAAAAAAATGAGGTTTTTACTGGCCCGAGCTAGCGAGAACCTCAGATCTATTGCAGCGGCAAACTAGATCTGAGGTAACTTTAGGTGCATCATGGGATAGGGACTTGGTCTCGAGCTATCTGAAGACCTCGAGCTTTGTAGTAGGCCGACTCGGAGCCGAGGATCGGGTTCGAACCCATCTGTAAGAATGAACGGCGAGATAGAACTACACATTAATGCTTTCCTTTGAACAACTGATATAAATCTACATAAATTCAATTAGCGTGCTGTACACATATTGAATAATTTACAAAGTTAACTACATTTCAGCTATATAATATATCATAATAATTATGCCATTAATACTCTAGTATGTCTAAAGAAATATTGCAAAAATAAATAAGCTTGTAACTGCAGTGTTATTATTGAACTAATAAACTGGTTCACAAACACTTACAGTCCTCACTTCTGGCTTTTCTACCAGTAATGCAGTGCTCTTGATATATAACTGGTCAACAACAGTACTTGTGCAGAATATAATTAGTCTAATCTGAGATATCATCAGAAAATGTAATAGAGAAAGGCTTACTCTATATTATCCCAAGTAACTACTGAGGTACTTGAAAAACCATTCTGGAGTCCAAGTGTCTATTGCTGTGTCCATTTTAGATGTAATTGGCTTTATAACCCTCCCCTTCCCTGTACTTGCAAGGCTGTGTGACAAATTCAATGGCATTTTCTTGCCGTCCCCAAGGATACTCATACTTTTCAATGTCTGAACTCTAACTGGTAACTGAAATTTATTTTAGTATCCAGAAACGGTTTTGTAGCAAACTTGTTCTTCTGGTTTAATATCTGTTAAAGTACAAAAAATCAGTATCAATTTTTGTCAGTAATATCTGTAGTTGTAATGAGCTGGATCTGGTCAGCATGCATTATTTTACATTTTTTATCCTTAAGATTCTTATCACTTCTCTTGATTTGGTAAACTAGAGGTCCTGTTTGTTTGACTGTAGTGAATGGCACTTCCCAGTTTGAAGCAAAACAACCAACAAACACAAATAGTTTTAACATGACATGTTGATCTGACCTTGTCTGAATTACCTCAGCTGCAATTGCTAGAATTTTATACATTTTTCTGTATAAAATACACTCATGTTATTAATAGACTCTTGTAAAGTCTGCAACTAAGTCAATGGTATTCTTTCGTCAAATAGGAAAGCTATAACCCCATTATTGGATCAAATGGAAAATTCAGTGGCATTTTTCCTCCCTAACATTAATTCAAATGGTGAAGTTCCTGATTTTACATTTGGATGCACCCTAATGCCCATTACAATAGCTGGCAAATGCATAACCCAGTTGTTTCCCTTTCTATACAAGCTTTAACAAGTCTTTCCTTTATAGTTCTGTTCATTCTCTTTTCCATCCTGTTAGAATGTGGATGATACAGAACATAAAATATTTGTTGTATCCATAGGAATACATACTTCTTCCATAACCTGGCTAGTGAACTGAAGACCATTATTCAGATTCAATAATTTGAGGCCATCTCCAATGTGAAAACGATAGTATTTCAAGTATAGGTTGCTATAATCTTTGCTGTCATATTTTTGTGGGAATTATTTTCACTCATGTAGTGAATGTGTCTACAACTGCCAGCAAATATTGATATCTCCCTTTTGCTGAAGGTAGTGGTTCTGCAAAATATATCTATATACTGTACCATGCCATATCTGAAACTGGTATTCTTTGTAGATGAGATTTCTTTAATGTGGGATTTGTCTGCAAATGTTATGTATTCCTCTTGTATTTCTTTGTATGGCTTTTTCAAACAAGAATTTCAAAGCTTACGTTTTATGATAGGACATGTTTTCTGAATGCCCAAATCACCCAACAATTGGCGATTGTACTTGATTAACTGCTTTGCTAATTGTTTTGGTATGTAAGGCAAAAGTGCTTCCTCCTGTGTGTTTTTATATATATATATATATATATATATATATATATATATATATATATATATATATATGCATTTCATTTTCACTCCAGGAACTAAATTAGTAATCTGACACTGTGCTAATTCTTCACCATCTCCTTGTATCTTTTGAATCAACTTATTTACTTATCATAACCATCCGTCTGTATCGTCCATTTTCATTCCTCCTTAACAACTGGGTTACAGATCCAATCCTCGGATCCAACTCGGCCGCATACTACAGACTTTGGATCCAACTCCTGAGCCCTTCTCTGTACCCATAATGCCCTAGTCCATCCTCAATATCTCAGATCGAGTTTGCCATCATAAAGCCTTTATTAAGTAAATAATGAGAAAAAAATAGACATTAGAGTAGGGTTCAAACCTGGAACTATAAGCTCCAACAACGAACCATCAGGTCACTCCAGAGGATTACAGGAAGGGTGAAAGAGAGGGAAAGTTGAGGAAGAATGAAAATGGACAACACAGATTCCTAGTTATGGCAAGTACATAAATTTTAAATCTGATGTTGTCCTTTTCATTCTTCCTCAATGACTGGGACAAGCTACCCAGTTAGACAAGTCTTGGATGGCCCTCATGGAAGGATATTCCTGAGAACCATTGAATCAAAGGCAGTTCTTCTTCTCAACTTCTAGAAATTAAGTCCAATTTATAATGAGTGATAAAGGTATGAGCATTGGACCATGTTGCTGCTGTACAAATATTATCGATAGACGTTCCTAACCAAAAAGCAGATGAAGTGGCCATGGACCTGGCTAAATGGGCTTTAGGCATTATTGGTAGAGAAAGACCATGTTGGAATTAAATCCAGGAAATAAAATTAGTTATCCATTTAGCTAAGTAATTTTGGAGACTGGAGAACCCAGCCAACTTGGAAGAAAAGGAGAGTAACAGCTGGTCTGTTTTTCTGACTTCTTTTGCTCTGTGTAAATAGAAACATTATTGTCTATGGACACCCAGAAGTTGTAGCATGTATTCTCCTTTGTTAGAAAATTTTGGAAAGAAGACTGGTAAATGAATAGTTTCCTTAATGTTAAATTCAGAAGCCACTTTAGGTAAAAAAAAAAGAAGGGTTGGTTTGTAAGGTAACCCTGTCTTTACGAAAAAAAAACAATGTAAGGAGTCTTTCATGAAAGAGCATGAAGTTCAGAAATCCTTTTAGCGGAAGAAAGAACCACTAAAAAGGTTGCTTTCCAAGAAAGATGCTTTAAATCAGTTTTTGCTGAAGGTTCTTGAGTCAAACCTTGCAGTACCACTGTTAAATCCCAGGGAGGTGATGGATCTTTTACTAGGGAGTCTAAGTAGGAAGTTGCCTTTTAAGAAAGCCTGACATAACTTGGAAAAACTAGCACCTTCTTTGAAGAGAGAAGCTAGAATGTCTAGTACAGCAGAGACAGGGGCAATAAAAGTGTTAATGTTGTTTCTCAGAGCCTAGAATCAAAATCTTTTCCATTTACTCTTTTAAATCCTTTTAGTGGAGTCTTTTTGAGTGAATAACAGTATGGCACTTACTGGGAAAGAGAGCCTGGGCTGTGTGGCTATTAGTGGAACTGGAAAAAAACATGAGTTTAGTTTGAGGACTAGGATATTGGGATGATTCATCCCCGAAGGATGTGACAGAAGGTCTGGACATGGGTTCAGTATCTAGGGAGGATAATGAAGATGAGACCAAAGGAAGGGGAACCACACCTGTCAAGGCATAAAGGGACAATGAGGATGACCGTGCTCTTCAACCAACTTGCTTTCTGTAAGAATTTGGGGATCAGAGGTACTGGGGGATAGGCATATAAGAGACTGGAGGGCCAAATGTGGACTAGAGCATCTCAGTGACTCCCCTTGAGAGGGAATCAGGGCAAAATATCTGCCATATTTGTAGGTGACAGGAGATGAAAAGAGATCACAGGATGGTTGGCCCCAACTGTAGAAAATCTTCGCTGCCACTGACTGAGACACCACTCATGTGGCATCAGAATGAGCCTGTTGTCCACTAGCATGTTGGTTTTCCCCAGAATGTGCATTGCTACTAGAAAGTGGCTGGAGGAGATCGCCCATTGCCACACCCTCATGGCTTCTTGGCAAAGGGAGTAAGACCAAGTTCTGCCTTGTTTGTCGATGTACCAGACCACAGAAACATTGTTGGTTTGAACTGTAATGGTCCCTAGAGGAGGAGCATCTTGGAATGCCTGCAATACTAAAAGGACAGTTCTCATCTCCAGGACACTGATATGCAAATTGGTCTCTTGAGGGGACCATGTCCCTTGGACTGTCCTTCCCAGAAAATGCCAACCCCACCCCAGTTGGGAAACATCCATGGTCACTGTGGCCAACAGGCGGGGAAGAACAAAAGGCTGACCTAGGTAAATGTCCTCTGATTAGTTCCACTAGTGAATATGGCAACTGCATATTTTAGTAAGTCTGACTGGAAATGATAGAGGTTGTCAAAGAAAAGACCATTGAGCAGCTAAAGTCCATTGAAGGCCACACAAAGTAGCATGTTAAAGGGACTAAAATTATAACCACTTTCATGGAACCTAAAGCTTGAAATATTTGTCTGGCAGGAGATAGAATTTGATGACCCTGAGATCTGAGTGTGCTTATATTGTGAGAAAGTAAAGAAGCAATCTGAATTGTTGTGTTTAGATGGACACCAATAAAGTCCAGGCTCTGTACTGGTGTCAGCCTTGATTTGGCAAAATTACCTGTTATACCTAATGACTGACATATCTGGAGCAAATAGTCTCTGGACTATGCTAGGAGATGCAATGGTTGGGGTGGTGAGGAGCCAGTCATCTAGATATGGATACACTCAGAATCCATTTAGTCTCAAATGGGCTGTCACCACTGCCATACACTTGGTAAACACCCTGGGAGCTGTGATGAGTCCAAAGGGCAGCACTATGAACTGGTAGTGACTGGCTCTCAGACGAAAGCATAAGTGTCTTGGGGAGAACCTGTCTATTTTGATGTCATAGTATGCGTCTTAAAGATATATGAAGCACATCCAATTGTCCTTGCATAGAAATGGCAGAATTGACTGAAGCATGATCATTCAGAACTTTGATTTCTTCATGAATTGGTTTAATTTACTTAGATCCAGAATTTGTCTCCAGTCTCTTGTCTTCTTTGGCACTAAAAAGAAATGTAAGTTCCATATTTTGTTTCATCTGGTGGGACCCCCTGGATGACTCTTTTGTATAGCAGTTTTTGAATTTCTTGTGCTGTAGCTTCCTTCTTACTGAGAGGAACGTCGAGGATCTTCTTTCTTTTGGAAATTGAAATCTGGGGAAAAAGGTATGAAGTAACCCTTTGATATTATTTTTAGCAACCAACTATCTTTTGTTATAGCAGCCCCGGCTTCTGGGTGCAAGGACAAACATGCCCTGACTGCCTCCAGAGGTGGGCAGTTGGACAGCACTTCAGGAGTACTAAAAGGGTCTATCCAGAAAGAAATATCAGGAACCCTAATTTTGCAGACCTTCTCTGACTTAAAGGTTGCATCTTCCATTCAAACTCCTTCCTCTGCCTCTGAAGGAGTTGTCTCCACGCGAGTTCTGGAAGGTCCCTGTGATTTGCAAAAGCACATTATCTTGCCACCTCTCTGATTTCTTGAAAAAGTTCATTGAGAGGTAGAAAATTAAATTCCTAAGGCAGACAGGGTCTTTCCTTCTGTTCACTGTAGGTAAGTATTTCTTTCACAGAAGGGCCAAACAAAGATGTTCCATCAAAAGGAGCACTGATGAAAGAAGACTTGAAAGGCTCTGGAAAGTCATAGCCATATCCAGGCATGTCTTCTTGTGAAAATGCCTAAAACGGCCACCCGTGAGGCACTGTCTGCTGCATGAGAGATTAGACTCATGGAAGCATTGGAAATTGACAAGAGAGTGGCCAGAGGGGACGATGATCTTTTGAAATCCTCTGCAGCCATGGACTCTATAGACAGAGTTTGATAGTTCTTTCATCAATTTCTATCTGTAGTCTTGTATAGTGTGCCAGGTAGTTCGAAGACCTCCGGTCATAGGTCACTGAAGCAAATACATGCTTCCCAAATCTGTTCAGCACCCTAGACTCTGTACTAGGGGGGTGGATAGAGGAGCTCTGCTAGCTCCTTTTTGGTGGCTGGCACCACAACCATTATATCGACAGGGACTGCTTTGCTCTAGTGGGGTTTATCCTTTGGAGGGGCTAAAAACTTGTCCAGATGATGCAGGATAGGTTCAGTCCAGCTCCTTCCATGCCCAGCAAGACGATGAGCTCATCAGCCGGGGGAGTCACCCAAGACGTAGATGGACCAGCACCAAATCCTCCAGAAATACTGACTCCTCTGGAGATGGAATGTTGGTGGACCAACCACCTTTCTGCTTAAGGATTTCTAAAATGTCTCCAAATGAGACATCATCAGGTAGGAGATCCTTCCTCTTCCTTAAAATCAGTATCTTCAGTGGGCAATTCCAAAGGGGAATCTATGTGCCTCCTTTTGCACATTCTCTTCTAGTGGACCTCCTCCAGGGAGTGTTCTGGAGAAGTGCCTTAAGACAGAGGAAATTCTACCATAGGAACCAACTGGAAGCAAGGTGGAACTGGCTGCCCCTGTGGAATAGGTCTGATGGAATCAGAGCTCAGAACCAAAGAGGGAATAGGGGCAGAATCCAAGAAGGGATGAGAAACTGGATCCCTAGAGTGAGAGAGGACTCTTTCCACAATCTTGAAGGCAGACAGACCAGTAGAAGCTGTGGCTATCCACACTGGAACTGAATGTTCCAACATGGGTAAATCATGACTCCTACTTGATCCATGCCTCGAGGAGGGAACTGGACCCAAGCTATCTAGCACCGAGGCTAAGAGGGGCAGGGATGGATCTGAGAGAGTAGACCCCGGCCCCACGGATCCGACGCTGATGCTTCACTTCTAGGACTTATCCCAGTCAGAAGGTATAGTAACAGAACTGGTCAGAGATACTGTCTGAGGCAAAAGAGTAATTCTCTTTGGATATGACTCCAGAACTCTCAGAACAGTCCGATCCTGGGGCTCCAAAACTGAAGGACAGATTGGAGAAGGAGATAAAACTGTGTGTGTAGTGGCAGAAAGATTCATGTATCCAATGAGGGACAGAGCCAAGATAACTCCCATCTGAATCTCAGCTCCGAGGAACTTTTGCATCATCCTATCCACATCCACTAAGGAAGGACTCCTGGAGGACCTGATGGATGAAGTAGTTAACTGAGGTCTGGAATCCTTTTTAGATGTCTGCATAAAAGGAGAATGGAGCCAAGGGGAGATAGCAGAAACTTGGGTGAGCGAGTCCTCAGTGTGTAAGACATGCTAGGCTTAGGATCCAATAATTTAAGATCTGTAATTTGAATGGTAGGACTGGCTGAAATAACAATAGGATCTGAAGGCTTAGGATCTGAAAGCTTCGGGTCCACACTATATCTTTTCGGGTCTAATGAGCTCGATCTAACAATTTTGGAACTTTTGATGGTGGCTCCAATGGAGTCTTAGCAGACTTCAGAAGTGGCCATTTCCTGTGCTCCAGTGGAGCTTTCAAAGACTTACTAGAGGTTTGAGCCCCTGAAGATGAGGGAGGAAGCAAACCTTTTCAGTATAGGCTTACTACACTTGTCAGCTATGGCTCATGAAGTACACCCTGGACAAATTATACAGATTATATTTAAATGAACTGCACCTAACCAATAGACGCACTCCTTGTATGCATCTGAGTTAATGATTTTATGCCCACATGAAGTGCCATTTCTTGAAATCTGTCAGCTTGTCAGCCATGACAGTAAAAATATACAGAGAAAAGTAGAATAGTTAAAGCGAGGACAGATTTTTTTTTTTAAGAATGGAAAATACCACCAATGTTAAAAAAAAGAATACTCTGTTTAATAGGGTATTAGTTGTAGAAAAAAAAAGACAAAATACTAGCAATGGTATGTTGTAGAAGATACGACAAAAATAGTAGGAGCCTAATGCAGAAAATCTGAAAACTAAGAGGAAGGTTCATATTTAGTTAAGGTAAGATAATTTATATATATATATGTATGTATATATATATATATATATAGAGTGAGAGAGAGAGGAATAAGAGGAAGAAATTTAAAGTAGAAAGCTATTTAAAGTTTTCTACTAACACCTACTTAAATATAAGTAAACACTGCGAGAGAAGAATCCCACGTCTGTGCATGATGGCAGCAAACGTGATATGAGGTATTGAGGATGGACTAGGGCATTATGGGTAGAGGATGGGGCTTGAGAGTTGGATCCATAGCCTGTAGTATGCGGCTGAGTCGGACCTGAGGATTGGATTTGTAATCCATTTGTTGAGGAAGAATGAAAAGGACATCAGATGTTTTATTAAATCTACTTCGATTGTTCATTTGTCTTACTTTAATCTGTAATGCCTTCTATTTTATTTTCTTTAACCTGCTCTTTATGCAAAGGAATTCCATCCTTGGTGGCCCTTTTCACTGCAGTGTCAGCTATGGAAATACAATAGAAAAGCAGAATTCTGCCTATTGCTTGATGTGTCTTTACTCTGCAAATGCTCCACTGTTCATATTCTCCCAGCCTAAGTCATTTAACTAATTCAGTACCTCTTCATGATGCAAGAATTAACCCTTACTGTCTACAAATCCTCTTCTGGCCCAAATATCTACAAAAATACTAAGAGCTGTTACTAGGTATGAACTGTCACTGACAATATTTAACTGATCTTTTCCATACTGTTTTATAGTATACAGTACTGCTTCCTGTTCATCTTGCTGAGCTGACATGTAACCTGGTAACAATAATTTGAGTTTATGGTTCTGGTATTCTGTCTGTGTAAAATATACATTTTTCACAAAATCTCAGCCATCTGCATATAAACATTTGTTACTTGAGTTAAACTTATCTAAAAAGGGTGAATGTGGAATTTTGTCTATTTGTTCCTCACAGGTAAGTGTAATTAATTCATATAAAAAGAAGTTATGTTCTTACCATAACGTTCCATCTCTGTTATTGATCTTCATCTATTCTTGACTCGGGTAGTCGGTTCCAATCCTCAGAACTGGTTTGACCATTACACAGCTCGCACCAGACAAAAATCTCTCAAACTAATACTCTACCCACAATGTCACTCTCTTTATTACCTCACATAAAGTTTGCAGCCAAAGGAAAGACAGAATCATAACCCAGCTTGAAGAAGCCATATCCAAGGTGAAAACTAACAAGGTACCCAGAACAATTGTTCGATCCTCCAGGAATTCACAGGAGGGGGAAGGTGGGTGGGATGCCAAGAACAGATGAAAATCGACAAAACAGATGGAACGTTATGGTTAGAAAATAACTTCTTTATCTGACGTTGTCAATCTTCATCTATTCTTGACTCTTGGGACAGAGTCCCCAGCTACTTTTTAATCCTGGATGGCTCTATGGAAGGATATTCCTGAGAACCATAGAACCAAAGGAAGCTCTTCCCCTAGAGATCAGATCCAATTTGTAATGAGTAATAAAGGTATGTGGAGTAGTCCATGTTGCTGCTGCACACATCTCATTCACTGAAGCCTTAGAATGAAAAACTACTGAAGTGGATATTGATCTGGTGGAATGCACTCTCACAGGCATAGGTAAGTTGAGACTCCTTTTATTATATATGAAAGTAATGCAGTCTCCTAGCCATTTTGACAAGGTAACCTTGGAGACTGATTTCCCTAAAGTGGACCAGAAAAGGATACAAACAAATGGTCTGATTTTCTAAATTCTTTAGTTCTACTGAGAGAAACGTGTCTGTGAACATCCAGCAAATTTAAACAATATTCACCTTTGTTGGTAAAGTTAGGAAAGAAAACAGGCAAGTAAATGGTTTGATAAATGTTGAATTCTGGGACCACCTTCAGAAGAAAGGATGGACTGGTTCTGAGTGAAACTCTATCCTTATGGAAAACTAAATAAGGGGGGTTTTGAGCATAAAGCCTGAATCTCAGAGACTCATGTCGCAGAGGTAATAGGTATGAAAAAAAGTGTTTTCCATGAAAGAAACTTTAAATTGCATGTAGCTGCAGGCTCAGAGGGAGGGAGCCCCAGGGATTGAAGAACAATGATTAAGATCCCATGGGAGTAGATGGTCTTTAAACAGAGGTTTTAAATACAAAGCTCCTTTGTGGAATACTTTACATAATCTATGAGAAATCAGTGGAAGATCCTCAAAACCATTATGGAAGCTAGAAATAGTGGCTAATTGGACCTTAATCATGGAGGCTAAAGCTCCTTGAAAAAGAATGGCTAGAAATTCCAGAACTCTTTCTAAGGGTGTAGAGAAAGGGTTATGATTATTTTCATATGCCCAAGTAGAAAATCTCTTCCACTTACAAAGTAGAGTTTCCTGGTGGATGGTCTGTGGGAAGCTAGTAAAATTTTCTGCACTGGGGAAAGTAAATCATTATGCCTGGTGACTAAAAGAAATGGAGGAACCAAGCTGTGAGCTTGAAATTTTGAAGATTGCACCCGTCCCCTGAGGGTGAGACAGCAGGTCTGGAACTGGGTCCAGAACCCATGGATGGTGAACTAGATGAAGCCATAGGAAAGGAAACCAAATCTGTCGAGACCAATAGGGTGCAATGAGGATCACTTTGCATCTCAGCCTCATTGCTTTCTTGAGAAAGAGTGAAATTAGAGGAAGGGGGAAGGGCATAGAGGAGACCCAGGGACCAGTCGAGGAGAAGAGCATCTCTCAGCAACTCCCCCTGAGGGGGAATTAGGGCAAAGTAGCTTCTGTACTTGTTGTTTTGGGGTGATGCAAATAGGTTGCAGCAAGGCTGGCTCTGGCGATGCAAAATCTTCCTCGCTATTCTGGGACTGAGAGACTACTCGTAAGGCTGTAGAACGCACCTGCTCATTCTGACCACAATTACATTGGAGCTCCCAGCGATGTGTGTTCTATCAGAATGTAGTTGGAGGAGACTGCCCATTGCCATACTCTGAGAGCTTCTCGCCACAAGGGATAAGTCTTGGTTCCCCCTGTTTGTTGATATATCAGACCATGGACATGTCTGATTGAATTGCAATGGTTCCTAGAGGGAGGACAGACTGAAAGGCTTGCAACGCTAATAGCACTGCTCTCAACTCCAGAACATTGATATGTAGATTGGCCTCTACTGGGGACCAAGTGCCTTGGACTGTTCCTTCCAAGTAATGTGCCCCCAACCCCGTCTGGGAGGCATCTGTGGTCACTATGGCCTTGGGTTGAAGAGGGATGAAGGGGCGGCCTAAAAGGATCTCTTTGGACTCCATCCACCAGGAAAGATCTTTTTTGCAGCAACTGGTGATAAGAATGGGGTAGTTCACTGGATGGGTTAGAATGGACCATTGTGATGCTAGAAGCCATAGTAGTAGTCACATGTGAAATCTCGCTAGAGGGACCAGAGTGATGGTTGCTGCCATGGAACCAAACACTTGAAGGACTAGTACTGCTGGGACTTTGTCTCTGCAGAGAATAGCATGTACTTGAGATTTTATTTTCTGTAACCATTGCTGAGGAAGGGAAGCTATACAAGAGATGGTGTTCAGACAAGATCCTATGAATTCAAGATCATGAGTGGAGTTTAGCTGAGATTTTGATTGATTGATGACTAGGGGTACGAGCAAGCGCAGAATGGATTCTTTTGCTTGAAACAGTAGATATCTGGTGGAATCGGTGATGAGTCAGTCATCCGGATATGGAAACAGCTGGAATCAGTGCAGTCTCAAGTGAGCTGTTAGTGCTCCTGTACATTTGGTGAACTTCCTGGGGGCTGTGGTGAAGTCAAAGAGCAGCACTCTGAATTGAAAGTGACTGGCTCCCATCTGAAAGTGGAGAAACCTTCTGGAGTGTTTTTCCATCTTTATGTGGTAGTACACATCTTGAAGGTCTATACAGCACATCCAATCATTCTGCTCTAGAAAGGGAAGAATAGACTGAACCGTGACCATCCAGAATTTGGTTTGTTGAACAAAATGCTTTAGAAGGCTAAGATCCAGACCAGGACTCCAGTACCCTGTCGTTTTTGGCACTAAAAAGAATTTTGAGTAAAATCCGGAACTTATCTGGTCTGGTGGGACTTCTTGGATGACTCTTGTCTAGCAGCTTTTGGATTTCTAAGACATCTTATTCCCACTGACTGACTGAACATTGGGGAGCCTTATTAGAAATCTTGGATAAAGAATAAAGAGGATCGAGTAACCTCTGGTAATTCACTGCACCCAAGCATCTGTGATAATTTGCCCCAAGGCTCTTGAATACAGAGAAAATCTTCCCGCAACTGCTTCCAGAGGCAAGCAATCAGGCCCCCTTTCAGGATCGCTGGTAGGGCTGACCAGAGAAAGAATCTTTGGAACACTGATTCTTCGAGACACCTCTGCCTCATGGTTGGTGTCAATTAGAGCTCCCCCCTGCCCTGAAGTGAGCCTCCACAAAGTGCATCCTGGAAAGGCCCTTGGGACTTCCTGAATCACGTCTTTCCACTCCTCTGATTCCTAGAGTAGGATCACTGGAGAGTAGAAAAACATATGCCCACTGCACATAGGGTCTTTCCATCTGTCTCTCACCTGGCTAGAGTTTCTTTGACTTTGGGAATGAACAAAGAAGATCCGTTAAATGGAGCATTGATGAAGAAATACTTGAATGGCTCCACAAACTCACACAGGTGCATCCAGGTGTGCCGTATAATTGCAATGCCTGAACCAACTGACCTGGTCACCCCTTTGGCTGGATGTGCAACGAGCCTCATAAACGAATTGGAAATAGACTCCAGAGTAGCTAACTGGGAGGCTACTTTTTCTTGGACCTCATCAGATACAGCTACTGCTAGAGTGTCCGATAATTCCTTGATCAGGTCCCGCTGGAGTCTAGTGAAATATGCCATAAACTTCAAGACCTTAAGATGAAGGTTGATGATGCATAAACCCGCTTTCCAAATCTGTCCACTGCCCTAGACTCTTGGTCAGTGGGATGAACAGAGGAACTTTCCTCAGCTAGTTCCTTTTTGGTGGCTGTGGCTATCACCATAGCATCTACTGCTAACCCTTTTTCCCAGTGTTGGTGGTCCTCAGGAGCAGAGAGAATCTTATCTGGTCTCTGGGGAATCAGTTCTATGGAGTCAGGAGCTTTTCAAGCCTGCAGAATGATCAGCTTAATAAGATCCTAAGCGTGAAGGGTCACCCAGGAAGTACATGGGCAAGAACCAAAGGCTTGCTATACACAGACTCCTTGGAGGTAGGGTCTTTGGGCCTCCAGTTACCCCTCTAAGTATCTCAAGATCGTTCTTCTGCAGTGAAAGCACACTCCACCAGGGCTGTGTCTACTTCATCAGCTTTTTCCTCCAGGGTAACAGTTGAGATATGCTCTGCAGCTATATGGGCTAGGGCTCGCACCTTCAGATCCAATTACAAATTGCATATTTCATTTAGGAGCAGAGCTTCCTTTGGTACTGCCATGCTCCAAAACATCCTTCCTTAGGGTCCTCCAAGGCTGAAGTAGCTGGGGAACTCTGTCCCACATTTGAAGATCAAATGAATACAACAGTGTCAGATAAAGAAGTTATGTACTCACCATAACGTTCCATCTGTATTGTTTTTCATTTGTTTTCAACCTTCCCTCCCTACTTCCCCCTTTTCCATGAGTGCTTGGCCTGGCAGAGGAGGCCTTCTGTTCTCTCTATGCCTCCTCTTCTAGAGGTTTTTGACTGTTACCGTGTTTCTAGGGGTTTGCGTCAGGAACCTATTTGTCAGGCAAACTCTGTCTGAGGTAGTGAGGGAGAGAGGGGTGTTGTGGGTGGGTGAGAAGCTCAGTTTTGGCACCATAGCTTGGATGTGGCTGACTCGGCACTGATGTCTGTGCTTGTATCCACGGGTTGAAGACAAATGAACAACAATGCAGATGGAATGTTATGGTGAGTACCTTACAAGACATCTGCAACAGCTGGAAAGGCCGCAGAAATATCTCACTAAAAGAATCACAGGCCAAAAGCAGATGCCCTATGCTGACCATCTAAAAAAACTCCAGCTGTACTGTGTGGCATATCATCTGCTTAGAGGCGATCTCTGCTTAACATACAAGGTGGTGTCAAACCCTGAGCTGTTGGACATGCTCCACTTAAAGAAATCCCAATCCCTCAGAGCCACACACTCCAGGGATCTAAACCTTGCTATCACAATGAACAAAACATGCTGAAGGGAAAGGTTCCTGACCCAGAGACTCCCCAAACTCTGGAATAGACTGCCCATACATGTCAAGCAGGGCACCTCCTTGGCCCTCTTCAAAAGGAACCTTGACGATTGGATGGGAGATAGGAAATTCACCCCGGGGATTATGTCAGTCGCCCTGCTAGACAGTGGTCCAGGGAAGTAAATATTGTGGTAAGAAATATCCAGGAATTGTTATTGCTAGGCTTGTATAGGCCTTAGGGCCGATAGCCTAGTACCAACCTACGAACCTAAGAATGTCTTCAAAGAAATGTCTTCAGTGGGTGATCGAGGGAACCCTAGCCATCAACAAAATCAGTGTCCTCATTGATGGATTCTTCAGGAGAGTCTAGGTGTTTCTTACATGCTTTCTTCCAAGCAGGCTCTTCAGTGGGGATGTCTTAGGAAGACTCGGAAGAAGGATGATCCTTTGCTGGGATTTTTTGCAGTCTTTGAGCTCACTGTTTGGGTGCAGAGGTTGGTGGAAGCTCCAGGTAAGAAGGAGTCAAGGAATGAAACTCCAGCACAGAAGGAACCAGCTGACAGCCTGTGGTGGCCAGTGCTCTCTCCATAGCCTGGAAGGCAGGCCCCCCCAAAGAGGGATGGGAGCCCAGAACCAAGAAAGACAAACTTGGAACCAAGGTCACACCCCACCCTGAGAGACCCACCTTCAAAGCAGGAGCCAAGGAAGGACCCTCAGCTGCAGGAGTCCCAAAACTTAAGGACAACTCCTAGTAAAACACAGGAGTTGACTCAAACCCCTCAGGCATGATGGCGGAGACACAATTTTGGGAGTCCATCGGTTCTGAAGGAACCAAAGTAGTCAGAGCTGAGTCCGGAACTGAAGATAAAGGGGCTGTCATTGCCAGAGCAACTGGAGCCTGAGTGGTCGGACTGGGGAACTCTAACACCTTTGATGAGGTCAGAGAAGGAAGAACTGGTAGAGTCTTGGGAGAAAACATCCCTGATCCAGGTGGGAGAGGGGTTTGGGATGAAGTAGAAAGACCTCTAGCCGCCAGGAGATGATCCACCAATTTCACTACATCTACTCCAGTGAGACCCCTGGAGGTGGGAACACACAATCCAGAGGGGGATTCTGGCCTTTCTATAAGGGGACTAGGAAGCTGACCATGGAAGGGGTCAATGGAAGGGGAATACTTTGTCCTGGGTGTATACAGAGGATTACTTTTCTGCACCAAAGGGGATGGTAAGACCTGTTGCGGTGCAGTAGGAGATGTCGGAACTGACTTGGAAACTAAAGAAGCCAGTGCAGATGCCGGTACTGAAGATGCTGAAGTGGATGGTACTGAGGAAGATGTCTATTCTGAGAGCTTTGAAACATTAGCTCTTGGTTCCGAGGAGGAACCAATGGAAGAGAACTTGTGTTTTTTTTTTTATATATATATATATATATATATACCGGTGCCGATGAAGAAGTTGGTACCGAGTGACTAGTTTTGGAACCAGAGGCCTTTGGAGACTTATTGGCCTTGGATAAAGCTTCTTCAAAAGGGCTCTTAAGATGCCCTTTAAGAAAAAGCTTATTGTGACATTCTACCAAGGCCCTAATACTGAAGGCCTGACAGATGGAGTACTTCAAGTCCAAGTGTGGAGCACCTAAACAATAAACACAGGCAGAGTGCCTATCAGTGTTACGCATTTTTCGCCTGCAGTCCAGGCACTGCTTAAACCCATTTGTGCCTTTGGACTTGACTGCCATGTTGACAACTAAGAAAGGGAAAAAGTTCAACAGGCAGAAAAAAACAGTCACACTCACAGACACAAAGAATAGATAAAAACATTCTACCAGCAATGGTAGAAAAGAGCTACCTAATGGTAGAGAGGTAGAGAGAAAAAAAAGAAACTACCAGCGATGGTCTGGGGAAAGATACCAAAGAGTATGGAGAAACTCACTCACTTGAAAAAAGGTGGGTAGAAATGAGAAATAAATAGAGTTTTATTGAAAAAGGAAAAAGGAAAGTAGACAGGTTAATACATTTTTTATATCTACTTAGCTGCGAGAGGAGAGTCAGCTGATGTGTCTTGCTACAAGAGCAACACATGAGATCTAAGGTAATATAGAGAAAGGCATTGTAGGTAGAGTATTAGCACAAGAGATTTTTGGCTGGTGCAAGCTGTGTAATGGCCGAAGCGGTTCCAAGGACTGGAACCGACTACCCAAGAGTCAAGAATAGATGAAGATTGACAACATCAAATCAAATGTTGTGACAAATAATATTTTTCTCCAATTTCTATAGTAATGTTATTCTGCTCTAAAGCACTGATCCACTTAGAAAATGAATACAATAAAGTCTTAACTGTATGATGTGGCATCCATACTATTATTGGAGAGAACTGTATAATAAATTTTTATTGCTGAATTCCCCAATAAATAACTAAAAACTCTTAATAGCCCACAACTTGGTTTTAATGCCCTATTGTAATGTATTAAAACATCTTTTAAGCAAGACAAAAGAACTGCTATTACTTGCAAATAAAAAGGATATTCTGCAGATGCCATAATCAATTAACTAGTGCAAGCTTCTGTTTGAGTATCTTCACTGCCATTTTCCCTCTCTTCTGTTCATATTAGATTTGTAGTACTGTGTGACTTCATGTGAATTATTTTATACAATGGCTCTGCTAAAACTGCATAATTTTCTCTAAGTTTATGATTTCATAACGCCCCAAAACCTTTGCAAATCTTCAATCGCTAATGGCATATTTAAAAACATTGCAATCTTTCTTTGCATGTGATGTGAATCTGTGGTAATTCCGTCACTCCCAGAAATGTAACTGTTTCCTGTTTTACATGCATCTTGTTAGCACAGACTTTAAATCTTGCATTCTGTAAGGCTAATAAAACATCATTTAATATCTGTAAATGTTCTTCCTCTTTTTCTGTCTGTATAAAGATATCATCTATGTACTGAAGTACTTTATTACCTTAATTTAATGGTTAACACCCATGCCAATATATGATGAAAAATTACTGGAGAATTTACAAAACCCACACAGAAACAATTTAGATACTGTAGTCTGTTTTTGTTGTAGTATTCTGAAGAAGTCAGTTGGCGAAAGCATAATAAAACTGTTTGACGCTAGTGTGGTTTATTTACTTATTATTATTTTCTCCAGTAGCCGTTGCTGATGTTCTTCGTGTTTCACTGTTGCAGTCATTACATTTAGGTAATCCTGCTGGCAGGTTGCCCTCAGTCGGCCTGAATTCCAAAGTCTTGGGTCCTGCGTCGGCTGCTGTCGCCCCTACCCTGACGTCAGGTCGTCAGGGGTATAAAAGAAGCAGCCAACGCCATTTCCTCCAGTCTTTCTTGCCACGCGGTGCCCGAAGCAGAAGCAGTTCGCAAGTGCCGGTCGGCCGACTCCTGAGATTTTCGTGTTCGAATTTCAGATCCAAAGTCTTCAATAAAGCTAAGTACCCCGTTAGGGAAACTTTTTTCTTGCTCCAGACCGATGTCAGAAAAAGTAAATAATTGTATTTCTTGTGGAAAGCAAATACCTCATAAGGATTTTCATTCTTACTGTATTCCTTGCCTAGGCCCTGATCACAACGTTTCTGGTTGTCGGTTTTGTGCTAGATTTAACCAACGCACTATTAAGCGTCGGTATGATTTTGCTTTAAAGTATTTTGGACTCCGGTTTAATTATCCAGAAATGTCGTCGGATAGCCATCCGACTACTGGAGTTCACAAAAAACGCAAAGAAAAGGAGAGAGAGAAAAACAACCAAGGCCTAAAACCGACGACGAAGCTTCTCCTAAGCCAGTCGCTGGTTTGCCGGTTCTCAGTGAAGCACTTTTGCAACCCCTGACACCTGCTACTTTAGAGTCGCAGGCCGCTACCGACCCCCATGTGGAGTCGGCCATGCTGCTGCAAACTCAAGGTATTGGAGCCTCGGATACTATTCCCTCAGATGGGTCCGGAGCCGCTGAGCAGGCACCGGCTTCTGAGGGTGTATTCAGACCTAAACATCTTTACATTAAACCGACTTCAGCTTCAAAGGCAAAGACTAAAGCACCTTCTAAAGCAAAGAAACAAACTCAAGAGTCACGTGGACAGGCCTCTATGCCCAAAAAACAGATGCTCCAAATGGCCGAAGACTTGATTACCTTGATCAGGGGTTCCCATCCCCCTCCTGATAAAAGGCCTAGGCAAGAGACTGACTATGAATCTTCAGATCAGGTTCCTATTTCTTCTGATTCCTCTTCTGATCAGGAATATTCTCTTCTCCCCATGAGGATTCTGATGCTGAAGAATCTATACCTTCCGCTTCTCCTCCAGAGGACTATTCTTTTGGGGAAACCTTGCATACCATGAGGGAGCATTTCCACTGGGATAGCCAAGATTTTTCAGAATTTAAAAGGAGGCTCAGGGATTTCCTTTTACTACCTCAACACAGGCCTCTAGCCATTCTACCTGTGTTAGACATTGTAGATGATGTGTTTTCGGAGTCTAGTCTTACCCCTGACTCCTTACCTCCAGCTCCTGTTAAGCCTGACAGATATTACAGGGTCCCTGACTCTCATAAATTCCTTTTTAAAAACCCTGCTGTAGACCCAGAAACTATTTCACAGGGTCCCAAAGGAGTTAAGGCTTCCGCTTCAAAAAACCCTACCCCCTCTGACAGAGATTCTAGGGCACTGGATAGATGGGGAAAAAGGTTTACACATCTGATACCTTGGCTATAAGGGCCTTAAACTGTCATTTTCATATGCTTAAATATCAGCAACATCTCATGGCATTGCTTAAACAGAAAATGTTGTTAAAATCTGAATGTGCAGAAAACAAGGAAATGCAGGATTTATTGCATGCAGCTGGACAAGTTGGAAAGCATACTTTGCAATGTGGTTTTGATTCTTTGGAGGCCTCCTGCAGGGCCGCAGTTACGGGTTCTGTAATTTGGAGGCATGCTTGGTTAAAGGAACAAAACACACCTCTCAGTAAAGCTGTGATGGATGTCATTTTGGAAGCCAGAAGGCCTAGTACTAGAAAATCTTATGCTGGAAAATGGAAGAGATTCTGTGCTTGGAACCAGGCACAAGGAACTGATACAGCTGTACCAAACATTCCTCAGATTTTGCAACACTTAACTGAGATGCTGGACAAAGGCCTATCTTTTTCATCAATTAAAATTCATGCCTCTGCCATTTTGGCTCATTACAATACAGAGCCACCAATCTTTTCTCATCCTTTATTAAAGCAGTACCTCAGAGGAGCCAAAAATTTAAGGCCTCCAAGGAGAACACCAATACCTGCATGGGACCTCAACTATGTCTTGGAAAAACTCACCCTGCCTCCTTTTGAGCCAGCTGCTACTGCTGATATAAAGTTTTTATCCTGGAAAACAGCTCTGCTCCTAGCAATAACTTCTGCAAGATGAGTTTCAGAGCTACAGGCACTCATGACTGTGGAACCTTTTATCATGATCCTTTTATCATGATTTTATCCAAACCCAGACAGGGTTTCTCTGAGGACAAACCCAACATTTATGCCTAAGGTGGTGTCCACTGTGGCTCTTAACCAAACTATTCATCTGCCAACTTTTTATCCAAATCCACAGAACAAGGGGGAGAGAGTTTTGCATTCTTTGGATGTGCACAGACAGCTTAGATTCTACTTGGACAGGACCAAAGTTTTCAGGAAGACACAGCAATGCTGCAGGATCACAAGGAAAGACTATCTCTAAGCAGACCATTTCAAAGTGGATAGGCCACTGCATTCGTTTCTGCCATTTTCACTATGGCAAGCCAGTGCCTAAGGGCATTAGGCCACATTCAACCAGAGCTGCAGCCACTTCAGCAGCCTTTCTCAGGGGAGTACCAACCAAAGACATTTTAGAGGCTGCTACTTGGAGTTCAGTGCACACCTTTACAAAGCACTATCACCTGCCACTCTACTCTAAATCCAGGGCAGGCTTTGCCACTGCAGTTCTGCAGGGCCTCATAGCCGCTCCTAATGCTGTTTAGCTCCAGCCTCCCAACCATAGCTTTGGGACACTACCCAAATGTAATGACTGCAACAGTGAAACACGAAGAACATAGTACAGTTGTGTACACTTACCATAAATGTAGATGTTCAAGTGTATTCACTGTTGCAGTCCAGGTTACCCACCCGCCACCCCCCTTTTTTCTGCTGGAACTTATCTTTCTTTCTCTGATTTATACAACCTATGTGGTGTATTTGCTTGTAGATGAAGGTAAAGTTTTATTGGTGCATGTATTTATATATATATATATATATATATATATATATATATTTTGGCTACCCTTTTAGGGGGCACCTGACATCTGGGGCAAGAAAAACTGAAGGAAATGGCATTGGCTGCTTCTTTTATACCCCTGATGACCTGACGTCAGGGAAGGGGTGACAGCAGCCGACGCAGGACCCAAGACTTTGGAATTCAGGCTGACTAAGGGCAACCTGCCAGCAGGATTACCCAAATGTAATGACTGCAACAGTGAATACACTCGAACATCTACATTTATGGTAAGTGTACACAACTGTACTTTTTGGTTATCATTGGTCTGTTTATCTGAGTCCGTTTTCTGACAGTTGAATGCATTTTCATTCTCCAGTGAATAGACTTGTCTCTTCACTGACTTCTTTGCAGTTGCAGATAAGTGCCCCTTGGGGTTTTTGTTTTTTCTTGTCTTGTCTTCTGCTCCTTGGAGTTAATGTCATCCAGGAAGGGTAAATGCTAGTGTGGGAGACAGATTCCACATAAAGACCTCTATGATAATTGTTTATTTTTTTTGTCTAGGAGCTTCTCATGACCATACTTCTTGTTCAAATTGTCAGGTGTTAATTCAAAAACCCCTTTGCAGTAGACTTTCTTCCCTTTACTTGTATCTTGAGAACCATCTTGCTAATGATCCAGTGGAAGGAATCCCCTGCCTCAAGGGTCAGCCATTAGGGAAAAAGAAGGTGAAAGCTACGACCAGATTCTTCCACTGTCCAGCCTCTGCCAGGTGTTTCTCCTGAGGTCATTATGAACACAGAGGCTCGACAGGCTGTGTTGTCAGATTTCTCTGCCATGACCATGTTGGAGGCTGGTATGGCTCTAGCTGGCGACACATCCAAAAAGGCTTTGCAGGCACCTATCTCAAACGTTCAGGGGGAACTACAGTTGATATTTTTCTAAAGGGCTTATGGGAGTTCTTCCCCAACTAAAAATGGAGGAAGTTCCTACTACAGTTCTCAACTGTTGTCCTGGGTCTGAGCCTTCTTAGTTTTTTGGAGGGGATGTTCCCTTTAAAAAGAAACAAATATGTAAACATGTTTCTTCTGCTCCTAGGGATCCACAAAGTGACTGACAGGCCTTTACTAAGGGGCTATTTACTGCTTTAATATCATTTAAGCCTCTTTAAGGGTTTTCAGCTCCTGGTCCTTCTTGGTCCTCTACTCTCCTTAAAAGGCCCAGAGAACAGGATTGTTCTGAGGTGGTCTATATTAGAAGATCGAATGTTTAGGTGATCGAACACCTAAACATCGATCTTCTAATAACGAAAGCAAAAAATGGCGAATGGCCGATTTAATGCAGGAAAAGATTTCCCTTGGCCGTTCGCCGGATTTTGCCATTTCCGTACTGTTGAGTGATCTCAGAGTTGGTATATTTAGTTAGGGGGGTTGGGGGGGCACAGCCCCCCACTTAGCTTGGATGCAAATTTGTTTCTTTCTTTTTTACTGGCCGACGTGCGTGTTTCTCTGGGGGGGGTTGATATTCTTAGGTTCGATATTAGGAGATCGATGTTTAGGTGTTAGATCACCTAAACATTCGATCTTCTAATATAGACCCCTTCTGAGGATGTCTTGGAGTATGATGATGAATCCTTGATTTATTCCACTCAAATTCCTTCTCCTTTGGACTTTGGGTCAGAGGAGGAATCTATTAGTCCTAATGTTCCTTTTGAGGAAATTTCCTTTGGGGGCACACTCTCCAAGATTATTTTTTTTTTTTAGGTGAGATTGTGCTCAGGTCTCTGATATCCATAAGAGATACTATGAGTTACTACAGTGGGGCTCTCCTAAGCCTACGGCTATTCATCCTGTTTTGGCTGCCCTGCTGGATGCTTTTTCCATTGCCTCTCATATGCCTGATTCTCTGCCCCCTGCTCCTGACAAGTTTTATAGTGTGCCTGAGGATTGTTATTTTTTATATAAATGTCCTGCTCCTGACCAGTCTGTAGTGTAGCCTCTGATAGGCCATCTCAATTGCTTCCTTCAAACAAGTTATTATCTTCTGACAAGGACAGCAGAGCTATGGAAAGGCTTGGTAAGAAGGTTTACACTTCTAACAAAAGGAATCCAGAGACAGCGCACACAATCCGCACTTTATTCAAAGAATAAAACGTCCAAAACTAGATCACAGAGTTCGTTTCCACATAAAAATCTTCGTCCTTGCTTGTCATTCGACAACCTCTAACAAATTGTCCTTTGACAATATTTCTCTTGCAGTGGGGGGGGGGTGTGCACTAAGAAAGTGAAGGTAGGAATTGCAGAACGTATTTTTCCGGAATATTTTGGTCTCAAAATCTTTAGAAATTTTGTTCTTTTGGACCTCCACATCCAAGTATTGAAGTCTGTCCACCGAGCTTGTGTGTGTAAAGCTCAAAAAAGAGGTGGTGTGGTTGATATACTCCAAAAAGAGAGATAGTTGGTCACTACCCCCAGTCCAAAAGATAACAATATCGTCAAGAAAACGTCGATATAAGGACCAATATTGTCGGAATTCAGAATTCAAAATGTAGTTCAATTCCCAACCTGCAAGAACAATGTTAGCATAAGTGGGTGCACACGCCGCCCCCATTGCTACCCCTTTTGTTTGCTGGAAAAATTCTCCATTAAATGTTAGAAAGTTATATTTCAAAATGTTGTCCATAAGTCCCACTACGGCAACCTTTTCTGTGTGTGTCAAGGTATTGTCCATAAAAATAATGTCTTCAAAGATCCTCATTCCTTCGTTGTGTGGGATGCAAGTAAAAAGGTCCACCACATCAATGGTGACAAAAATTAAATTCTCCGAATAGAGGGTAGATGTAATGTTCCTAAGTAGGTCCCATGAGTCTTTCAGTATATGACCAAAGTTGTTGCAAATATGTTTGATCTTGTTGTCCACAAATTTGGCCATAGGCAGCATCTTTGAGCAGTCAGCCGACACGATCGGTCTGAGTGGTGGGTCGCTTACATTCTTGTGGACCTTCGGAATACCAAATATAATTGGAACCTTTGGTTTAGGCACTGATAAAAACTTATGCATGTTGTTGTTTATTGTTCCTTCAATAATCATGTGATCAAGTGCCATGTCTATCTTTTGATAAGCCACTTCAACCTCATCCATGGAAACATTTCTATACTTAGTTTCTTCACGAAGAATATTGTTCATTTTTCCTTCGTATATAATGTTCTCCATTATAACTACTCCTCCTCCCTTATCTGGTTTCATGATCCTAATTGATGTATTCTTCTTTAATTCTTCTAGTGTAGCATGTTCCTCCTTTGTTAAATTGTACTTTAAATGTTGTTGTTTAAATTCTTTTCGAATCCCATTTTCCAATACCATCTCAAGGTTTTTCAGTTGTGGGAGAAGCGGAGGGTTGTAAATGCTACGTCTTGTAAGACCACCTTGTGGTTGTTTAGTGTTAGATGGTGCTGGAGGTAAAGTGGCTTTCAAGTTTATTTTCCTAAGAAACAGCTTCATATCAATTACAGTTTTAACTAGGTCTCCTCGAGTACTTGGAATGAATTTAAATCCCTTACTGAGGAGATCAAAGTGTCCCTTATTTAAAATGATATCGCTAAAATTGTAAATGGAAAAATTGTTGAGGGAATGTGTAGTACCTGTGTGTAAGATCTCAGTATTACTATTAGTGTCGCTCTCAGTAAAAGATGCAGAGAGGGTTAAAGGACTAGTGAGTGGGGGAACAGTGGTGGTGGGGGTATAGAGGGTATTCCTTAATACCTCCCTCTCCCCCTTCTTCCTCCCCCTCTCTGAAAATTCTGAGGGCCTTGCCCTTTTCTGTGAACATTATATGGTAACTCTAGGTCCTCTAATGGGGGAAATTCATTGTCATAGTCCTCAAAAACCCATTCTGTGTTTTTGTTTTTATATTGACCTTTATAATTATTACCTCTCATGTAGTCAGTCTGGTTTTTGACATTATGTGCGTTTCCCCTGAATGGTGGTGATGGGTAATTCGCATTGTTTTTATATTCATCCAAGTCCCTCTTAAGTTTATTAATTTTCCTCTGCTCTAGCGCTTACATTTTGCATCTATTTCTAACCTTAAATTAAAATATTTGTCCTTTTCCTGTTTTATTTCGAAGAACAAATCATGTTTGATAAAATTATCTAAAGCAACAATTTCATCCTCAAGGTCAGCTAACAGTTTAGTGTTTTCTTTAATAATGCGTCATAAAATTTCTAAACCACATCTATTAAAAATGTCTATAAGGTCTTTATGGTATGCAGTCCCTATTTCAACATTATTAGGGTATTTCCAAACCCTGAGCCCCTTAGGTACAATATTGTGCTTAATGCAGGTTGTAAGATACGAATTTTCAATGCATAACATTTTGTATTTGTACATACATTTATGCAATTTATCTAATTTAACACTATAGGAATCACCATCCTGTGGTGAATCATCATTATTCGTGGAAATATTAAATCCACGCTGGTTATGTAGCCAGTCAGTTAAATTGTCATTGTTAAAATACTCATTAGGTGGTGGAATCGGAACAGTACCTGGAGCATTGCTGCCCGTAGCATTAGAAGTAGTCCCAACACGCCCATTGATGGCTTGTGCTCCAGAAGAAAGTTCTACTGTAGTTAAAGAGCCCAAAATAGCTGGTGTATTGGCAGGGTCAAATGTGCCACCGTTCGGTTCTGCCCCATCTTCGGACGTAGAGCCGGAATCATGGTATAGCCTTTTCCTCTTCTGTTTGGTTCCTCTCAACCTTTCGGTCCCTTCCTGTTTGTTAGATACGTCCGTTGACTTCCTGCCAGTCAGAGCAAAGCACATCGGCGTGAGTAACTCTATCAGCTCAGTGAGCTGTCCGATGAGCTTGCGGGTCTGCCCTACTTCCTCACGGCAAGATGAGTGTGAGCTGTCTGCCATAGCTGTGCTCCCAACCAAGAAAACAGCCAAAAGAAGCCAGCAAAACAGAAAACTGATAACAAAAGGAATCCAGAGACAGCGCACACAATCCGCACTTTATTCAAAGAATAAAACGTCCAAAACTAGATCACAGAGTTCGTTTCCACATAAAAATCTTCGTCCTTGCTTGTCATATTACTGTCCTTGCCTTCACTGCTGCAGTATTCATTTCCCCCTTTCTTCCCCCTAGTCCTTTTCCTTCCTGGATGTACAGATTACCCATTGGGTTCCTTGTAAGGGTGTCTCTACTGGGGCAATCAATTCTAACCATGGTAAGTCTGAATGTCACTTATGCCCTACGCTGTGCAAGGTGCGTTTGGGTGATGTTCGGCATTTGAAGGCAAGGACATCTACAGTTATGGTAAAATTTTACACAACTGTACTTTCTGTGATGACTTAGCTAGTGGTATAGTAAAAAAAGTTCTAGAAATTCCCTATTTATGATTCATAACTCCCCAAAACTTTTGCAAATCTTGAATAGCTGTAGCTAATGACATATTTAAATTAGACTGCAGACTGTTTACTCAATTGGTCTAAGCCAACTGCCATTTCTGGTGTACCAGGCAAAAGTGGTACTGGAGTGGGATACTTATTTACTAGTCTAAAATCTAGTACTAGTTTATAAATGCTATTTTTTTCTTTACTGGCCACATGAGTGAATCTTATGGAGTTGACCCTTTTATGATACATTTTTCTTCTCTGTCTGTAATACATTTAGAGTGTCTTCTGTCATTTCTTTCAGAATGGGATACTGTTTCTGATAAGGTAGTAACTTAAATTTAGGATGTTCTGCCTTTACTTCAGCTGTTTCAACTAAACCAGAATCTGTATTGTAGCCCAGAAATATGGGTATTCCTGTAGTAAAAGATTTTGTAACCCAGTGCGTCATCTGTATAATCTATTATACACAATCTCTTACATTTTCTTCTGTTTGCACTATTGTACATACCGCAACATCTTTATTCCTCAACAAAATCTTGTTACTGAAGTCCATGACAGCAGCTAGCTGAGAAAATATGTTCATACCTAGTATGTTAGTGTCAGAATGAGGATTCATCAAGAAATGTACCATTATTGTTTTCCAGGATGATTAGACTTCTAAATAAAACCAATCTCCAAAGGCTTACAGCTCACCGCTGTCACCTTTGACTATTCAGTCTAGGTCCTCTGGTAGGGGTCTGTTGGTAACTGAAACTAATGCATCTGAGTCAATCAGTACATTATTCTATGATCCCTTCCCTGTAGACAATGAAACAAATGGTCTGCCATATCTTCCTGTCTTAAAGTACAACAGAGCTTGATATGAAATCTTACTCAAACTTTAGGTCTTCATCCCTCTTTACTGATTATATGTCTGAAACTTAGTAATGCAGCAAAAATTTCAAATAATTCTGACAGTTTTAACTCCTAATACCTATTTCTAGCGTACTGCAAAGGCTTACCTTCTGCTGTAGTACTCTAATAGCCAGTAAAAAGCAGCCACTGGCACCGAAAAGCTCACATCACAACTGCTACTAATCCAGAATAGTTCTGAGCAAAGTACTCAACCCCTACGTCACATCACTGAGACTGTTTTCCAAAACATTCAGCTCCTTAGTAAAACCATGCCCAGTATGACATCATTGCTTGCCCTGATCCTGCATCAATTAACTTTAAAATGGCATGGCTCTCCTGTTTCTATTCTATTTTTCTACCATGTGGTAAATTTATCAGTGATTTCTTCAGTTCTTGTGATTACCCTCTTCTTTGCAGCCACTGGATTTATTTGTGCCATCATTACCACTGCACAAATGCATGCATGACAGTTAAGTTCTTCTGTGTATTATTAATGGCTGGAGGCGATCTCCTCTACAGTTCTGCTTCTATAATACTTCTCAGCTATCCAGAATTTTGCATTTTGTCTCTGATCTGGCCTTATATTTATACTCCTCATATCATTTTTGACTTTCTGTGAGATCTGTTCTTATTAGTCGCCCAATAATACCGGGCATCTTCACCTGCATGCAAGCTGATGGAAATGAAACACAACCACAGGAAATAATGTCAAATACTTCTTATGTTTAAAAAATTCCCATTGATCCAAAAACAGTTGTGCTATTTACGTTTTAAGCAAATGATAATTAAAACTGTCCCTGACTTGTTCCCCCATTACATTTGCCTTTGCCCACAGTTCTTGAGCAGGGAAGTTGTGCAATATGGCTGTTATCATCATTACTTGATCCGGCAATGTTTATATTTCCCAAGGTGAGCACAGCTATTAACAACCAGTGTACAAGACTTGGAGTGCAGAGCATCTTTCACTGGGCACTCACTGAAATTCAAGGAGATATTGCTATTGTAAAGCTTGTTAAAGGTGTTTTGCTAAATCAAAAGTTAATGAAAAAAAATCACACCCTATGCTATTCTTTTCGGCTGCTGACTGCTTAGCTTGCAGCAAACACCAGCAATGGAATGCTTGGTAGTGTGTGTGTGTGTGTGTGTGTGTGTGTGTGTGTGTGTGTGTGTGTTTCAACCACTTGCTGCCAATTGCTTTATCTTTCAGCAAATAATAGCAACAGAATGCTGTGTGCATCATGGAAAGCTTTCAGTCATAGCTGCAAATCCTACAAATGTGCTGATAAAGTTTTTTTTTTTTTTTTGCAATGCTTTTTTTTAATTGTTAATGCACATATATGTTAAAGCTGCACCTATTACCATGTCTTTCAGCTGTTTAGATTTTCACCGAATGTGGTAATGTTTGCCTTTTTTTCTCTTCCATATGAAATTTGTGTTTTGCTGGCCGATTTATTACAAATAAAAAAGTCACTAAATAATGACAGGCATTTGAATTTCACACTTTGATTATATCCTTCAGAAAAGCATGCTAATGCAAAGTCTGTTATTCTATCATCTCTCTAAGTTTATAAGATCAACATTTAAACTCTGCCTCTAAGCTTCTGTACCCCCCCAATTATTTTGGCTTTGTCCAGAATTCTTGTGCTAAGAGGTTGAGATGTATGCATTTTAGAGTTCTGACTTGCCTACAGTTTTTTGTGATGCTGACTGCTTCAGTGCAGACAGAGTTGTTTAGGAAACAGCAGCATCAGGAATGCAGTGTTGATTTCACTGTGAAGCATACCTGTCATATGAATCTCATTTTGGCTCAAACTTTTTGTCTGTACCTTCTAATTCCTGGCAAAACTGTGAATTTGTGGAGGAGGGCAGTATATTACAGTCATAGACTTCTTTTACTTCAGAAAATTTATGTTAATTCTTATCTCTTATTCTTTCAATTTTGCAAGTTAGTAGTACTAATATTTTAAACGTTGTCCCTGATTATATCTGGGATGGTTTTGTCTATGATTCTGGAGGTAAGAGGCTGAGAGCTATGCTGAGAAAGATTTACACCTACATCTATCAGTAAGAGCTCCTCTTCAAATATTTATTTATTTAATTTATTCTGTTAATTGGGTTAGTCACACTAGGCTAGTTGTCTCTTTTCAAGGGAGACCAAAAGTAATACTTATACTATGAGGAAATTTGGCCAGGATATCAAGGAGCATCCCCTACTTCTTTTTTCAATAGGTGCTGTGGGATCTTTTATACCCACCTGCACTACCAGCTAGTCAAGCAGATGCTACATCAGTTTAATATTTCAACTGAAGGATGGTATACTGAGAAGTACAGCACCTCCCCCCCCAAGAGTAGGAATGGAACCCACAATCTTCTGGTATTACAGCACCAAA